>NW_027191303.1:0-12644 GCF_040958095.1 Procambarus clarkii
TCTGTCGAGATGACTTCTTCAAAGAGAATAGCTTCAACACATTGTGTCTTGAGTCTTCCAGTACTTGGCCTACAGTTACCAGATCTGATTTACAGAAACTAGTGAACTATAAAGATAAGATTGTTAATAATATACTTTTTTTGAGATTCATATGACTTGCAGCTTAAAAACCAATCTTATTTTAAAATAGTACACTAAAGTACATAGCAAATTGCGAAATTCGTAGTTTTTTAACTACTTTAAAGCTAAATTCTCAAGCTTTGAAAATAAGCACAATTTGCTATTTTAAGCGGAATCTGGCAACTCTGATTTAGCATGTAAACATTGACTTGCATTCACAATGTAGTTATTTATTTTTCAACAATTTAAAACGAGTTATGAAAATACACACATTGGTACATTATTGCAAAGGCACTATACTATATATATATATATATATATATATATATATATATATATATATATATATATATATATATATATATATATATATATATATATAAATTGTTGCAAGTCGAGCAACAAATATTTTACATTGAACAACAAATGAGATTGGAAAAGCAGTATTGCCAAAATAGACCCCAGACACACCCTGTGGGTAGTAATGGACCCCCATACCGACCCTATGAGGGGTAGTGGACCCCATAATAACACTATGGGCGATAGTGGACACTATACAAACACTATGGGCGGTAGTTGACTTCATAGAGACCCTGTGGGCGGTAAGGGACCCCCTATCGACCCTGTGGGCGGCAGTGGACCCCCTATCGATCCTGTGGGCGGCAGTGGACCCCCTACCGACCCTGTGGGCGGCAGTGGACCCCTACCGAACGTGTGGGCGGCAGTGGACCCCCTACCGACCCTGTGGGCGGCAGTGGACCCCCTATCGATCCTGTGGGCGGTAGTAGACCCCCCCCCATATCGACCCTGTGGGCGGCAGTGGACCCCCTATCGATCCTGTGGGCGGCAGTGGACCCCCTACCGACCCAGTGGGTGGCAGTGGACCCCCTGCCGACCCTGTGGGCGGTAGTGGACCCCTACCGACCCTGTGGACGGTAGTTGACTTCATAGCGACCCTGTGGGCGGTAGTGGACCCCATACCGACCCTGTGGGTGGCGGTGGACCCCATACCGACTCTGTGGGCGGCAGTGAACCCTATATACTAATCCTGTGGGCGATACTGTACCCTATAGTCATCCTGTGGGGGCAATGGATGCCATACATATCCAGTGGGTGTTATTGTACCCCATACTTATTCTATGGGTGGTTGGAGCCCCATACCCATCCTGTGGGTTATAGTGGACCCCATACTCATCCTGTGGGTGGTATTGGACCCCATACCTATCCTGTGGGTGGTTGTGAGCCCATACCCATCCTGTCGGTGGTAGTGGACGCAATACACATCCAGTGGATGGTATTGGATCCCATACCCTTCCTGTGGGTGGAAGTGATCCCCATACCATTCCTGTGGGTGGATGTGACCCCCATACTCATCCTGCGGGTGTTATTGGACCCCTTACCCACCTAACAGGTGGTAGTGGACCCTATACTAATCCTATAGTTTCCAATAATCCACACCATACCATCCTGTTTGCAGTAGTTTACCCTATATACATTCCAACATAACATCGTTTTCTGTTAGCGTTCCTACAAAACATTCTTTAAAGATTTCTAAAGCACAAACTATGGTATATAATATTGATTGGTGAAGCACTTATTCTATGTAATAATTTATTGTGCTTATTATAATTTACTAAGAACAACTAATATTTCTCAAAACAAAACTACGAGCCTTCAATAGGATGTAGCTGATCTGTAATATTATAAGAGCATGGACAATAGTAGGTGAATTTCACAACCCATGTGGGACCTGAAAACTACAATTTTCGTTATAATTGAACCAATCACGACTATTCAGCTATCTACGTTGATGGACGAGTACTGTGAGACGTAAATTGGTACGGAGGAAGAGTTTGAGCCTTGGTAAAAAAGTTAACTGGGAATATATCACATATGTACTAAATCACATTCCACATATTGACTTTAAGCACTAGTCATATATGTACTGTCTTGTGTGAGAACGGGTTGTACGTGTACATCTTCCCTCGTTAATATAAACGGAAAATCAAGAACATTATAGTTAATTCTAATGAAAACACATTGTTTTGTATCATTTGTATTGGAAACAACATTGTCATATGTCTTTTCTAGGAACTAAATAATACGAAACCTCGCTCTATGATTTGAAGTTAAAATTTTCAAATATGGTTATATAGTGACTTTTTTCACGTTTTTCATGTAGTTTGATATTACGTAAATATATTCATTTTTACCAATATTTCGATACTATTTCATGTAGTATCACGATATGTGATTTGGCCTTGAAATCACAGAATTTCGCATAATATTGCATTTTAAGCAAGTTTTCTTGCATTTTGTTTCGTACGAAAAATCATCGAATATAGCAATATTTTGACCTTTATCATCTCCTTTTCCTTCATGTGATTCAAACAAAATATCATCGAATTAGGCAATATTTTGCCGTTTTCCACGTTTTTGTGAATTTTCAGTCCATGGGTTTTAATTCATATATATACGATAAAAATGATGCAAACACATAATTGATTAGATAATAACCTTAAATACTTCATTTTCAATCATTTATTTGTTTCTCGTTAAAATACTGAGTAAGATATTGAAAAGGGGAGAAGTTCGGTTTTTATTGCATATATCGACGTTTCAGCCGGATTAGAGCGGTTTTACGTGTACATCTTCCCTCGTTAATATAAACGGAAAATCAAGAACATTATAGTTAATTCTAATGAAAACACATTGTTTTTTATCATTTGTATTGGAAACAACATTGTCATATGTCTTTTCTTGGAACTAAATAATACGAAACCTCGCTCTATGATTTGAAGTTAAAATCCTCAAATATGGTTATATAGTGACTTTTTCACGTTTTTCATGTAGTTTGATATTACGTAAATATATTCATTTTTACCAATATTTCGATACTATTTCATGTAGTATCACGATATGTGATTTGGCCTTCAAATCTCAGAATTTCGCATAATATTGCATTTTAAACAAGTTTTCTTGCATTTTGCTTCGTACGAAAAATCATTGAATTTAGCAATATTTTAACGTTTATCATCTCCTTTTCCTTCATGTGATTTAAACAAAATATCATCGAATTAGGCAATATTTTGCCGTTTTCCACGTTTTTGTGAATTTTCCGTCCATGGGTATTAATTCATATATATATACGATAAAAATGATGCAAACACATAATTGATTAGATAATAACCTTAAATACTTCATTTTCAATCATCTATTCGTTTCCCGTTAAAATACTGAGTAAGATAATGAAAAGGGGAGAAGTTCGGTTTTTATTGCATATATCGACGTTTCAGCCGGATTAGAGCGGTTTTACGTGTACATCTTCCCTCGTTAATATAAACGGAAAATCAAGAACATTATAGTTAATTCTAATGAAAACACATTGTTTTTTATCATTTGTTTTGGAAACAACATTGTCATATGTCTTTTCTTGGAACTAAATAATACGAAACCTCGCTCTATGATTTGAAGTTAAAATCGTCAAATATGGTTATATAGTGACTTTTATCACGTTTTTCATTTGATATTACGTAAATATATTCATTTTTACCAATATTTCGATACTATTTCATGTAGTATCACGATATGTGATTTGGCCTTCAAATCTCAGAATTTCGCATAATATTGCATTTTAAACAAGTTTTCTTGCATTTTGCTTCGTACGAAAAATCATTGAATTTAGCAATATTTTAACGTTTATCATCTCCTTTTCCTTCATGTGATTTAAACAAAATATCATCGAATTAGGCAATATTTTGCCGTTTTCCACGTTTTTGTTAATTTTCCGTCCATGGGTATTAATTCATATATATATACGATAAAAATGATGCAAACACATAATTGATTAGATAATAACCTTAAATACTTCATTTTCAATCATCTATTTGTTTCTCGTTAAAATACTGAGTAAGATATTGAAAAGGGGAGAAGTTCGGTTTTTATTGCATATATCGACGTTTCAGCCGGATTAGAGCGGTTTTACGTGTACATCTTCCCTCGTTAATATAAACGGAAAATCAAGAAGATTATAGTTAATTCTAATGAAAACACATTGTTTTGTATCATTTGTATTGGAAACAACATTGTCATATGTCTTTTCTAGGAACTAAATAATACGAAACCTCGCTCTATGATTTGAAGTTAAAATCTTCAAATATGGTTATATAGTGACTTTTTTCACGTTTTTCATGTAGTTTGATATTACGTAAATATATTCATTTTTACCAATATTTCGATACTATTTCATGTAGTATCACGATATGTGATTTGGCCTTGAAATCTCAGAATTTCGCATAATATTGCATTTTAAGCAAGTTTTCTTGCATTTTGTTTCGTACGGAAAATCATCGAATTTAGCAATATTTTGACGTTTATCATCCCCCTTTTCCTTCATGTGATTTAAACAAAATATCATCGAATTAGGCAATATTTTGCCGTTTTCCACGTTTTTGTGAATTTTCAGTCCATGGGTATTAATTCATATATATACGATAAAAATGATGCAAACACATAATTGATTAGAAAATAACCTTAAATACTTCATTTTCAATCATCAATTTGTTTCTCGTTAAAATACTGAGTAAGATGTTGAAAAGGGGAGAAGTTCGGTTTTTATTGCATATATCGACGTTTCAGCCGGATTAGAGCGGTTTTACGTGTACATCTTCCCTCGTTAATATAAACGGAAAATCAAGAACAGTATAGTTAATTCTAATGAAAACACATTGTTTTTTATCACTTGTATTGGAAACAACATTGTCATATGTCTTTTCTTGGAACTAAATAATACGAAACCTCGCTCTATGATTTGAAGTTAAAATCCTCAAATATGGTTATGTAGTGACTTTTTTCACGTTTTTCATGTAGTTTGATATTACGTAAATATATTAATTTTTACCAATATTTCGAAACTATTTCATGTAGTATCACGATATGTGATTTGGCCTTCAAATCTCAGAATTTCGCATAATATTGCATTTTAAGCAAGTTTTCTTGCATTTTGTTTCGTACGAAAAATCATCGAATATAGCAATATTTTGACGTTTATCATCTCCTTTTCCTTCATGTGATTCAAACAAAATATCATCGAATTAGGCAATATTTTGCCGTTTTCCACGTTTTTGTGAATTTTCAGTCCATGGGTTTTAATTCATATATATACGATAAAAATGATGCAAACACATAATTGATTAGATAATAACCTTAAATACTTCATTTTCAATCATCTATTTGTTTCTCGTTAAAATACTGAGTAAGATATTGAAAAGGGGAGAAGTTCGGTTTTTATTGCATATATCGACGTTTCAGCCGGATTAGAGCGGTTTTACGTGTACATCTTCCCTCGTTAATATAAACGCAAAATCAAGAACATTATAGTTAATTCTAATGAAAACACATTGTTTTTTATCATTTGTATTGGAAACAACATTGTCATATGTCTTTTCTAGGAACTAAATAATACGAAACCTCGCTCTATGATTTGAAGTTAAAATCTTCAAATATGGTTATATAGTGACTTTTTTCACGTTTTTCATGTAGTTTGATATTACGTAAATATATTCATTTTTACCAATATTTCGATACTATTTCATGTAGTAACACGATATGTGATTTGGCCTTGAAATCTCAGAATTTCGCATAATATTGCATTTTAAACAAGTTTTCTTGCATTTTGCTTCATACGGAAAATCATTGAATTTAGCAATATTTTGACGTTCATCATCCCCTTTTCCTTCATGTGATTTAAACAAAATATCATCGAATTAGGCAATATTTTGCCGTTTTCCACGTTTCTGTGAATTTTCAGTCTATGGGTATTAATTCATATATATACGATAAAAATGATGCAAACACATAATTGATTAGAAAATAACCTTAAATACTTCATTTTCAATCATCAATTTGTTTCTCGTTAAAATACTGAGTAAGATGTTGAAAAGGGGAGAAGTTCGGTTTTTATTGCATATATCGACGTTTCAGCCGGATTAGAGCGGTTTTACGTGTACATCTTCCCTCGTTAATATAAACGGAAAATCAAGAACATTATAGTTAATTCTAATGAAAACACATTGTTTTTTATCATTTGTATTGGAAACAACATTGTCATATGTCTTTTCTTGGAACTAAATAATACGAAACCTCGCTCTATGATTTGAAGTTAAAATCCTCAAATATGGTTATGTAGTGACTTTTTTCACGTTTTTCATGTAGTTTGATATTACGTAAATATATTAATTTTTACCAATATTTCGATACTATTTCATGTAGTATCACGATATGTGATTTGGCCTTCAAATCTCAGAATTTTGCATAATATTGCATTTTAAGCAAGTTTTCTTGCATTTTGTTTCGTACGAAAAATCATCGAATATAGCAATATTTTGACGTTTATCATCTCCTTTTCCTTCATGTGATTCAAACAAAATATCATCGAATTAGGCAATATTTTGCCGTTTTCCACGTTTTTGTGAATTTTCAGTCCATGGGTTTTAATTCATATATATACGATAAAAATGATGCAAACACATAATTGATTAGATAATAACCTTAAATACTTCATTTTCAATCATCTATTTGTTTCTCGTTAAAATACTGAGTAAGATATTGAAAAGGGGAGAAGTTCGGTTTTTATTGCATATATCGACGTTTCAGCCGGATTAGAGCGGTTTTACGTGTACATCTTCCCTCGTTAATATAAACGGAAAATCAAGAACATTATAGTTAATTCTAATGAAAACACATTGTTTTTTATCATTTGTATTGGAAACAACATTGTCATATGTCTTTTCTAGGAACTAAATAATACGAAACCTCGCTCTATGATTTGAAGTTAAAATCTTCAAATATGGTTATATAGTGACTTTTTTCACGTTTTTCATGTAGTTTGATATTACGTAAATATATTCATTTTTACCAATATTTCGATACTATTTCATGTAGTATCACGATATGTGATTTGGCCTTGAAATCTCAGAATTTCGCATAATATTGCATTTTAAACAAGTTTTCTTGCATTTTGCTTCATACGGAAAATCATTGAATTTAGCAATATTTTGACGTTCATCATCCCCTTTTCCTTCATGTGATTTAAACAAAATATCATCGAATAAGGCAATATTTTGCCGTTTTCCACGTTTTTGTGAATTTTCAGTCCATGGGTTTTAATTCATATATATACGATAAAAATGATGCAAACACATAATTGATTAGATAATAACCTTAAATACTTCATTTTCAATCATCTATTTGTTTCTCGTTAAAATACTGAGTAAGATATTGAAAAGGGGAGAAGTTCGGTTTTTATTGCATATATCGACGTTTCAGCCGGATTAGAGCGGTTTTACGTGTACATCTTCCCTCGTTAATATAAACGGAAAATCAAGAACATTATAGTTAATTCTAATGAAAACACATTGTTTTTTATCATTTGTATTGGAAACAACATTGTCATATGTCTTTTCTTGGAACTAAATAATACGAAACCTCGCTCTATGATTTGAAGTTAAAATCCTCAAATATGGTTATATAGTGACTTTTTTCACGTTTTTCATGTAGTTTGATATTACGTAAATATATTCATTTTTACCAATATTTCGATACTATTTCATGTAGTATCACGATATGTGATTTGGCCTTCAAATCTCAGAATTTCGCATAATATTGCATTTTAAACAAGTTTTCTTGCATTTTGCTTCGTACGAAAAATCATTGAATTTAGCAATATTTTAACGTTTATCATCTCCTTTTCCTTCATGTGATTTAAACAAAATATCATCGAATTAGGCAATATTTTGCCGTTTTCCACGTTTATTGTGAATTTTCAGTCCATGGGTATTAATTCATATATATACGATAAAAATGATGCAAACACATAATTGATTAGAAAATAACCTTAAATACTTCATTTTCAATCATCAATTTGTATCTCGTTAAAATACTGAGTAAGATGTTGAAAAGGGGAGAAGTTCGGTTTTTATTGCATATATCGACGTTTCAGCCGGATTAGAGCGGTTTTACGTGTACATCTTCCCTCGTTAATATAAACGGAAAATCAAGAACATTATAGTTAATTCTAATGAAAACACATTGTTTTTTATCATTTGTATTGGAAACAACATTGTCATATGTCTTTTCTTGGAACTAAATAATACGAAACCTCGCTCTATGATTTAAAGTTAAAATCCTCAAATATGGTTATGTAGTGACTTTTTTCACGTTTTTCATGTAGTTTGATATTACGTAAATATATTAATTTTTACCAATATTTCGATACTATTTCATGTAGTATCACGATATGTGATTTGGCCTTCAAATCTCAGAATTTCGCATAATATTGCATTTTAAGCAAGTTTTCTTGCATTTTGTTTCGTACGAAAAATTATCGAATATAGCAATATTTTGACGTTTATCATCTCCTTTTCCTTCATGTGATTCAAACAAAATATCATCGAATTAGGCAATATTTTGCCGTTTTCCACGTTTTTGTGAATTTTCAGTCCATGGGTTTTAATTCATATATATACGATAAAAATGATGCAAACACATAATTGATTAGATAATAACCTTAAATACTTCATTTTCAATCATTTATTTGTTTCTCGTTAAAATACTGAGTAAGATATTGAAAAGGGGAGAAGTTCGGTTTTTATTGCATATATCGACGTTTCAGCCGGATTAGAGCGGTTTTACGTGTACATCTTCCCTCGTTAATATAAACGGAAAATCAAGAACATTATAGTTAATTCTAATGAAAACACATTGTTTTTTATCATTTGTATTGGAAACAACATTGTCATATGTCTTTTCTTGGAACTAAATAATACGAAACCTCGCTCTATGATTTGAAGTTAAAATCCTCAAATATGGTTATATAGTGACTTTTTCACGTTTTTCATGTAGTTTGATATTACGTAAATATATTCATTTTTACCAATATTTCGATACTATTTCATGTAGTATCACGATATGTGATTTGGCCTTCAAATCTCAGAATTTCGCATAATATTGCATTTTAAACAAGTTTTCTTGCATTTTGCTTCGTACGAAAAATCATTGAATTTAGCAATATTTTAACGTTTATCATCTCCTTTTCCTTCATGTGATTTAAACAAAATATCATCGAATTAGGCAATATTTTGCCGTTTTCCACGTTTTTGTGAATTTTCCGTCCATGGGTATTAATTCATATATATATACGATAAAAATGATGCAAACACATAATTGATTAGATAATAACCTTAAATACTTCATTTTCAATCATCTATTCGTTTCCCGTTAAAATACTGAGTAAGATAATGAAAAGGGGAGAAGTTCGGTTTTTATTGCATATATCGACGTTTCAGCCGGATTAGAGCGGTTTTACGTGTACATCTTCCCTCGTTAATATAAACGGAAAATCAAGAACATTATAGTTAATTCTAATGAAAACACATTGTTTTTTATCATTTGTTTTGGAAACAACATTGTCATATGTCTTTTCTTGGAACTAAATAATACGAAACCTCGCTCTATGATTTGAAGTTAAAATCCTCAAATATGGTTATATAGTGACTTTTTCACGTTTTTCATGTAGTTTGATATTACGTAAATATATTCATTTTTACCAATATTTCGATACTATTTCATGTAGTATCACGATATGTGATTTGGCCTTCAAATCTCAGAATTTCGCATAATATTGCATTTTAAACAAGTTTTCTTGCATTTTGCTTCGTACGAAAAATCATTGAATTTAGCAATATTTTAACGTTTATCATCTCCTTTTCCTTCATGTGATTTAAACAAAATATCATCGAATTAGGCAATATTTTGCCGTTTTCCACGTTTTTGTGAATTTTCCGTCCATGGGTATTAATTCATATATATATACGATAAAAATGATGCAAACACATAATTGATTAGATAATAACCTTAAATACTTCATTTTCAATCATCTATTCGTTTCCCGTTAAAATACTGAGTAAGATAATGAAAAGGGGAGAAGTTCGGTTTTTATTGCATATATCGACGTTTCAGCCGGATTAGAGCGGTTTTACGTGTACATCTTCCCTCGTTAATATAAACGGAAAATCAAGAACATTATAGTTAATTCTAATGAAAACACATTGTTTTTTATCATTTGTTTTGGAAACAACATTGTCATATGTCTTTTCTTGGAACTAAATAATACGAAACCTCGCTCTATGATTTGAAGTTAAAATCGTCAAATATGGTTATATAGTGACTTTTATCACGTTTTTCATTTGATATTACGTAAATATATTCATTTTTACCAATATTTCGATACTATTTCATGTAGTATCACGATATGTGATTTGGCCTTCAAATCTCAGAATTTCGCATAATATTGCATTTTAAACAAGTTTTCTTGCATTTTGCTTCGTACGAAAAATCATTGAATTTAGCAATATTTTAACGTTTATCATCTCCTTTTCCTTCATGTGATTTAAACAAAATATCATCGAATTAGGCAATATTTTGCCGTTTTCCACGTTTTTGTTAATTTTCCGTCCATGGGTATTAATTCATATATATATACGATAAAAATGATGCAAACACATAATTGATTAGATAATAACCTTAAATACTTCATTTTCAATCATCTATTTGTTTCTCGTTAAAATACTGAGTAAGATATTGAAAAGGGGAGAAGTTCGGTTTTTATTGCATATATCGACGTTTCAGCCGGATTAGAGCGGTTTTACGTGTACATCTTCCCTCGTTAATATAAACGGAAAATCAAGAAGATTATAGTTAATTCTAATGAAAACACATTGTTTTGTATCATTTGTATTGGAAACAACATCGTCATATGTCTTTTCTAGGAACTAAATAATACGAAACCTCGCTCTATGATTTGAAGTTAAAATCTTCAAATATGGTTATATAGTGACTTTTTTCACGTTTTTCATGTAGTTTGATATTACGTAAATATATTCATTTTTACCAATATTTCGATACTATTTCATGTAGTATCACGATATGTGATTTGGCCTTGAAATCTCAGAATTTCGCATAATATTGCATTTTAAGCAAGTTTTCTTGCATTTTGTTTCGTACGGAAAATCATCGAATTTAGCAATATTTTGACGTTTATCATCCCCCTTTTCCTTCATGTGATTTAAACAAAATATCATCGAATTAGGCAATATTTTGCCGTTTTCCACGTTTTTGTGAATTTTCAGTCCATGGGTATTAATTCATATATATACGATAAAAATGATGCAAACACATAATTGATTAGAAAATAACCTTAAATACTTCATTTTCAATCATCAATTTGTTTCTCGTTAAAATACTGAGTAAGATGTTGAAAAGGGGAGAAGTTCGGTTTTTATTGCATATATCGACGTTTCAGCCGGATTAGAGCGGTTTTACGTGTACATCTTCCCTCGTTAATATAAACGGAAAATCAAGAACAGTATAGTTAATTCTAATGAAAACACATTGTTTTTTATCACTTGTATTGGAAACAACATTGTCATATGTCTTTTCTTGGAACTAAATAATACGAAACCTCGCTCTATGATTTGAAGTTAAAATCCTCAAATATGGTTATGTAGTGACTTTTTTCACGTTTTTCATGTAGTTTGATATTACGTAAATATATTAATTTTTACCAATATTTCGATACTATTTCATGTAGTATCACGATATGTGATTTGGCCTTCAAATCTCAGAATTTCGCATAATATTGCATTTTAAGCAAGTTTTCTTGCATTTTGTTTCGTACGAAAAATCATCGAATATAGCAATATTTTGACGTTTATCATCTCCTTTTCCTTCATGTGATTCAAACAAAATATCATCGAATTAGGCAATATTTTGCCGTTTTCCACGTTTTTGTGAATTTTCCGTCCATGGGTTTTAATTCATATATATACGATAAAAATGATGCAAACACATAATTGATTAGATAATAACCTTAAATACTTCATTTTCAATCATCTATTTGTTTCTCGTTAAAATACTGAGTAAGATATTGAAAAGGGGAGAAGTTCGGTTTTTATTGCATATATCGACGTTTCAGCCGGATTAGAGCGGTTTTACGTGTGCATCTTCCCTCGTTAATATAAACGGAAAATCAAGAACATTATAGTTAATTCTAATGAAAACACATTGTTTTTTATCATTTGTATTGGAAACAACATTGTCATATGTCTTTTCTAGGAACTAAATAATACGAAACCTCGCTCTATGATTTGAAGTTAAAATCTTCAAATAAGGTTATATAGTGACTTTTTTCACGTTTTTCATGTAGTTTGATATTACGTAAATATATTCATTTTTACCAATATTTCGATACTATTTCATGTAGAAACACGATATGTGATTTGGCCTTGAAATCTCAGAATTTCGCATAATATTGCATTTTAAACAAGTTTTCTTGCATTTTGCTTCATACGGAAAATCATTGAATTTAGCAATATTTTGACGTTCATCATCCCCTTTTCCTTCATGTGATTTAAACAAAATATCATCGAATTAGGCAATATTTTGCCGTTTTCCACGTTTCTGTGAAT
>NW_027191304.1:0-12614 GCF_040958095.1 Procambarus clarkii
CCCCCCCCCCCCGCCTGTCCACTGCCCCTGTGTTTTGAATTGAAATACTTTTTACTGAGATATAAATGCACACAAAGGGATGAGGCTGCTCGAGCTATTCTCAACCTGTTCAATACGTGTTCATATATTTACGCACTCAAACAATTGTAGTGACATTCTGGGAGATAAACATTCACATTTCTTCCTGTACACAGGTAATATTATACTAGACGTACACACAAATACAAAAAAAAATACTTTTATAACTAAGCACAAATACATACACATAAATAATAATACCTAGGCTACAATTATACATGGAATAATCCACAAAAGTATACATTCTTGGTGCACACTACCTTTATGTCTGCAGAATATCAGCAATCTTTATAGTGCGACACTCATTACCAGGCTGTTTGTTCAGGAACAATTTTTATCTAATTATCTTTATATCGGTCAATGAACCGTCAAGAACACAACGAGTGACGGTGTGAAACCTTAACATACCAAATAATTTACACTTACAGTAATAGTCTCAACAATAATAGTACAAGGAGCCGCAAGTCTACAGTTACTCAAAGGCATTTTTCCCTTTTTCCGCAAGAGAAATCTGCGGGAGTCGGTGTCGGGGCCCTCATGTACCCAGCGACAATACGCTTCATTACGTATCTCAACAACAATGTCCTAATTACCCAACCATGTCCTCGCGCCAACCCATCTCGTTCCAGTGGCTTAAGACCCAATTTCATTCACGTATTCAGCGGCAGTATTACACAGTCGTAGAATATGAGAGTGAGAGAAGGTGGAGAAGCCAGGCGAAGGGAGCAGGGGACAAGAGGGAAGAGAGGAAGAAGCAAGAAAGGAAATGAGAATAAAGGGGGGAAGGAAAATGAAAATGAAAGCAAGAATACGAAGGAGAATGAGAAAAGGATAATTTCGAAAATGAAGTGGCTCTGAGGTACGGATGAGGATGATAAGCGTGTCTTGTCCTTCCACATGGTGCCTGTGGTGGTGGTTGTGGTGCCTGGTGGTTGTGGTGGTGGTGGTAGTGGTGCCTGGTGGTAGTGGTGCTTGTGGTTGTGGTGAGGTGGTGGTGTGGATGAGGTGGGGAGGTGGTGATGTGGATGAGGTTGGGAGGTGGTGATGGTGATGATGTGGTGGTTGTTGAGCCTGAGGTGGTGCTGGTAGTTGTGATAGGCTAGGCTCGGGTGGCTGTCTCGCCCAAGCTGAGATAACCCACGTTACTCATGAGTCATAACCCACGTCTGCATCCCTCCTGCTCTTCCCTCATCTTAATCCTCCACTTAAATGATCCTCATCCTGTCCATGATTCTCCCCACCTTACTCAGCCTCAACATACTCATCCTACCCAGACTCTTCCTTACCTAACTCATCTTCCTCAAGTCTTCCTACCATTCGTCCCCCATTAATCACAGCTTGATGAAACACGCTACAACTAGCGGGCAACAGAACCAGCAAGCCTTGCTATCGGACGGGGGAGGGGGGGGGGGAAGTTGAGCAACGCAACTGGTGTGTACAGGACACCTTAATCCACTCGACCATCACGACCGGTCAAAAGGAGGTGATAGCTGAAGCTATTTGAACCACCCAAAAACTGAATAAAACTCATTATTTCCGGACAAACAACCAAGACAAACCTGTCAGTAGGAGAAAGTCGTAAGCAAGAGAAAGCAAGCCAGAGAAGAAAGCTCTAGAGTGAACCGTCTAGAGAGGAGAGAGAACCAGGGAACAAACGCAATGTTCGTATTTGTGTCTTTGATGTCAATAAGGTTCTGTAATTTTTGTGTAAACAATTACATATGCCCAAATCATGTATGACTATAGATTTTTGATTTGATTGATTCTATCTGGCATATTCACTTATAAAGTTTGGTGGGTAATTTGTCATATGTGTATTGTAATAGGTTTAAAAAATGGGTCAGGTGTTCGGATCAGGTGTTAAGTGTCACACGTAACAAGTTAGGACTGTTTAAGGTCCGCTTCTAGCAAATATAATCACTTATAACGAGCCATTCTCATAATGGAAACATGTAGCTGAATATAGAGAAAGAACACAAATTTAAGTCATTGTCCCGAAAGCATCCGGAAAGAGAAAGAGAAAGAGAGAGAGAGAGAGAGAGAGAGAGAGAGAGAGAGAGAGAGAGAGAGAGAGAGAGAGAGAGAGAGAGAGAGAGAGAGAGAGAGAGAGAGAGATAAACTGACATAAAAGTCAGTTTATGACGGGAAAGAAAAGTATTGTAGACATTTTAAACATATTTTTATCTTAAATACGTTTCAAAAGGTTATTGTAGCCTGCATGCCGGCTCCTCCCCCCCCCCCTACCTTCCTTACCCGCCCAGGTATTTGTGCGGGGTTAAGACATTTTTGTTTGTTGTCATCATCAAGTTGTTTTTGCTCGACAGTAATTATTCTTCTCTCTCTCTCTCTCTCTCTCTCTCTCTCTCTCTCTCTCTCTCTCTCTCTCTCTCTCTCTCTCTCTCTCTCTCTCTCTCTCTCTCTCTCTCTCTCACCATACAAATGCTATACTCTATTTCTACTTTACTTTATAACTATAACTCCACTATTCTATACCGGAAATATTCTATACTTCTAATTTATTATGCTATTAATATACTATTACTACTACAATATTACTTGCGTATTATATTTCCTCTTTATTTCTACTATAACACACTTCTATAATATACCTATTCTATTTTTATACCTATTCTATAATATACTTATTCTTCAATATAGCTATTCTATAATATACCAATTCTATAATATACCTATTCTATAATATACCTATTCTATAATATACCTATTCTATAATATACCTATTCTATGCTACAAACATACCATAAATGTTTTCATTTGGGTTCTAATATCTTATACTGTTAATACAGTATAGAGCCCCCTCCTCCCCCCCCCCCCCAGGAACACGTGGTGGCTGTTGTGTCCGTGTTAAAGAGAGAGGGGGTGGGAGGGAGGGAGGGGGAGGGGGGTTAAATGTCAATATCCTTTTAGAGTGAAGGAGGAAGGAAAGAAAGAGACAACGAAGAGAAAAGAGAGGAGAGAGGGGGGGGGGAAGAATGGAGAAACTGTGATAAAGATGAGAGGAGGACTAGTAGGGGTAAAACACAGGACGGACCGATAAATGTCTCGATACGATCACAGTTATGCAAAGTTGACTGGCCGGCCACACAGGTGACATATTCATAACACCACCAGCACCTGGGGTTAGTGGACGACCCCCTACCACCAGCACCTGGGGTTAGTGGATGACCCCTACCACCAGCACCTGGGGTTAGTGGACGACCCCCTACCACCAGTACCTGGGGTTAGTGGACGACCCCCACCACCAGTACCTGGGGTTAGTGGACGACCCCTACCACCAGCACCTGGGGTTAGTGGACGACCACTACCACACAAACCCACACCACCAGACATCGTAGGAGAGGCCAGATAACAGATAACCCCACCACCACCACCACACACGCACACAATCAGAACATTTATTCATAGACAATTGTACATTTATAATTGTTTTTTCACTAGTTACGGCGAGGGAGCCTGTGAGAATGAGGCCAGCACCACCCGCTGGTGAGGCCGGGTTCAACACATTGTATGAGTTCACTGGATTATATACATATTACGAAAATGGACTTCAGACTTAGTACAAAAGTGAACTTTCATATCAGTCTAGCAATGGCATATTTAAGACATTCCAGTGAGTACCTCCCAGCATGTAAAACTTGTTATAGGTCGTAAAGGAGTCAAGCTCGACCTCTTGATTTGCTACTGTGTATACAATTCAACCTACTAATCTTACTTAAAACGTACGAACCCAAGCAACCTACCCAACATATCACTCCGATGCAGAAAAAAAGTTGATTACCATAACGTACAAAACACAACCTATTAAATGCGAGGACGGGTTGCTCCTACCTGTGACTCTCCGACGAGTCACAGCTTGGCCACAACACCATATACTGTATACCCTTACCATCGTAATGCCATTAACTGAATATTATTCGAAGCATGAGAAGAATATAGCGATTATGAACACTGCAGAACCTTCCCTTCTCACTTCTCAGGAGTGAGAAGAGGAGAAGTCTGCAAGGAGCCATCCTTGAGCAGGGGCGCTCCTCCTCTACCTTACTATCACACCTGGCATCAAGGAGGCCTCACACACCCGCACCCTAGCAACTTCCTCTCTCAGGAAGCTGCAGAAATGAGAAATGAGCTGCAGGAAGTGGCAAGGATGCTTCGGTGGAGGGAATATAAAGCAATATAGGAGGGATGGAGAGAGAGAGAGAGAGAGAGAGAGAGAGAGAGAGAGAGAGAGAGAGAGAGAGAGAGAGAGAGAGAGAGAGAGAGAGAGAGAGAGAGAGAGAGAGAGAGAGAGAGGGAGAGAGAGAGAGAGAGGGAGAGAGAGAGAGAGAGAGAGAGAGAGAGAGAGAGGAGAGAGAGAGAGAGAGAGAGAGAGAGAGAGAGAGAGAGAGAGAGAGATGAGAGAGAGAGAGAGAGAGAGAGAGAGAGAGAGAGAGAGAGGGAGAGAGAGAGAGAGAGAGAGAGAACACAGATATGCCAGGAGATAAGTATCAGAGATAATGACCAGGAGACTAAGAAGGGATATGATCCCAGAGGTACTGAGTGCAGCAGGCGGCAAATAACGGACAACAGCAGACATCTAAATAACGGAATCTCACAAAACGAAACAGCAAAACATTCCTTTATCAACACAATTTATCTTGCGTTCCTTGTGGTTATCGCTTATCTTGCGTTCCTTGCGTTATCCTGTGGTGGTTCCTGGGATAAATGTCTCCTCTGACCAGACCTCCTGGTTGGTGGTCTGCTCAAACTAGGCTATTAGACGCCGCTCTTCGCAATCTGACCTATGAATCACTACCCGGTTGATCAAGTATCCTTTAGAGGTGTTTGTCAAATTATCTAATGAACATCCTGAGAGGACGGTCAGTCCTGCACTTTATGTGTAGAGGGAGTGCTAAAATGTCCTGATGTTGATAGTTCTCTCTCAGCGTACCTATTGCACCTCTGATTTTCAACGGGGCTATTTTTGCACTTCCTGCCGTGCCTCGTGGTCTGACGTGAAATTATATCCGTGTGGAGATTTGTAACCAGTCCATTAATATTTTCCAAGTGAAAATTATTATGCATCTCTCACCTGAGACCATGAGAATTGTTTCAAATATTTTAAGCATTCCCAATAGTTAAGATGGTTTATTGAATGGATTCAGGCAGTAAAAGATGTCCGCGCGTTCTCCAGGTCGGCAACTTCTCTGCCTGGGAATGGGGCTGTTAGTGTGCAACAATATTCAATATAGCAGTACATAATATATTCCCCGGGGCAACATTGCGATACATGATATATTTCTCGCCACGATACAGCAATACATTTCTCGACACAATGTAAGAATACATAATTCCCATTCTGGAACAATACAACAGATGAAATCTCTCATATCAAAATGAGAGGTTTAATATATCAAAATGTATTATTGTATATTGATACAACAATACATTTTACACCCCAAACACGATACAACCATTCATACAATACCGGCCGTCCCTCTAAATACAACACGCACCCCAACAGAGATGCCTCCACCAACGCAATAAACTGTATTGAATACAAGGATACGTTGAGCGCCATGATATGACCACCAGGATTGTACACCGCACGGAAACCCTAAAAAAGCCCAGCCCATCCACCCAGCACGAGATATCTCTGGAAGGTGAACCGGTTTACATGTAAATGAAACGATCTGTACTCTTACTGACCATACGATATTTTTGACGCTATCGACCACGATATAAAATTTGCTGTGGTTAATGAACATGAATGGCAATGCAACGTGACGCCTCCCGGGATTACTGAGTTTTGGCTTCGGTGGGTTAGGTGGGTTACGTGGGTTCTGACGCTTCTGGATAGTCTAAACATCTGCATTTTTTACGGAGTGGTAATCGAGAGGACGGGCTATCTTGAGTTATCTTGAGATGATTTCGGGGCTTTAGTGTCCCCGCGGCCCGGTCCTCGACCAGGCCTCCACCCCCAGGAAGCAGCCCGTGACAGCTGACTAACACCCAGGTACCTATTTTACTGCTAGGTAACAGGGGTATAGGGTGAAAGAAACTCTGCCCATTGTTTCTCGCCGGCGCCTGGGATCGAACCCAGGACCACAGGATCACAAGTCCCGCGTGCTGTCCGCTCGGCCGACCGGCTATAAATAACTTGCACAAAAACATAACAATAATGACAAATATGAAAATAAGAATGCAAAAGAAAAACATAAAAATGAAGAGCTGATAAAGAAGAATAATGACAAAGTTGAATAACTAATCTGTAATAGTTTGAATTCGTGTGTAATTCCAGCACCACCCAGCCGTTCTCCTGATTTGTCACTCCGTAAAAAATCCAACCTACAAACCTAGCCATAAACATACGAACCCAAGCAACCCGCCTAACCTACCGAGTCCGATGGATATAAAACGTATATACATGTGAGCCGTTGCTTCTTCCGGTAGGATGTATTTATAACGTTGGTTACCTTAACGTTGGAGTGAGGTAGAGGAGTCCTCCCTCACCTTCCAGTCGCTCTTATATGAGACAGTACAGTTAATCTGGTGAGTTTACGGGCTATTCACGCCCATGCCACCTCTTGGGTGGCTCAATCTTCAATCTGGTGAGTGACGCTGCTTAACACTGTCCCTATGGCGGTGTGTTCACTCACAGGGTGGGTGACGCTGCTTAACACTGTCCCTATGGCGGTGTGTTCACTCACAGGGTGGGTGACGCTGCTTAACACTGTCCCTATGGCGGTGTGTTCACTCACAGGGTGGGTGACGCTGCTTAACACTGTCCCTATGGCGGTGTGTTCACTCACAGGGTGGGTGACGCTGCTTAATAGGGGTAGAAATAGCCTAAGCTACTCTATCCCTTTGAGATGTATTTATTGCTTATCTCAATAAACATACTTGAACTTGAACTTGAGCTGCTCAATACTATCGCTATGGCGATATGTTCACTCAGAGGATGAGTGACGCTGCTCAATACTGACGCCCTTCGGAATATAATATAAAACAAACGAAAGAAGAAAAGCAACAATAACAATTAAAAAGAATGAGGAGAATGAAGGTAAGAAAAGCAGGAGATAAAAGCCAACTAGAATGATAGTAAAAAAATAATAAAACATACAAAAGGAATGACAAGAAGAAGTTGAAGAAGAATAGCAAATCAACTGGAACCTTTGACGAAAACGGAGCACCTTTCTAACTTCCAGACTCTTATAAAGAGGATGGCAAAGTTTTGCCACAACTGAGTTTAACTGCAAAATTATGATTAATATATATATATATATATATATATATATATATATATATATATATATATATATATATATATATATATATCTCATTTTACTCTGTTAATGGATCTTCTGTTTTACTAAATTGCTCTTTAGTATCTTCAGAAGCAGATGGGAAGTGAATACAAATTGGCACCAGCCCTGGCGTCTCTCACAGTACACGGTACAGCCCTGGCGTCACTCACAGTACACGGTACAGCCCTGGCGTCACTCACAGTACACGGTACAGCCCTGGCGTCACTCACAGTACACGGTACAGCTCTGGCGTCACTCACAGTACACGGTACAGCCCTGGCGTCACTCACAGTACACGGTACAGCTCTGGCGTCACTCACAGTACACGGTACAGCTCTGGCGTCACTCACAGTACACGGTACAGCTCTGGCGTCACTCACAGTACACGGTACAGCCCTGGCGTCACTCACAGTACACGGTACAGCCCTGGCGTCACTCACAGTACACGGTACAGCCCTGGCGTCACTCACAGTACACGGTACAGCCCTGGCGTCACTCACAGTACACGGTACAGCCCTGGCGTCACTCACAGTACACGGTACAGCCCTGGCGTCACTCACAGTACACGGTACAGCCCTGGCGTCACTCACAGTACACGGTACAGCCCTGGCGTCACTCACAGTACACGGTACAGCCCTGGCGTCACTCACAGTACACGGTACAGCCCTGGCGTCACTCACAGTACACGGTACAGCCCTGGCGTCACTCACATTACACGGTACAGCCCTGGCGTCACTCACAGTACACGGTACAGCCCTGGCGTCACTCACAGTACACGGTACAGCCCTGGCGTCACTCACAGTGCACGGTACAGCCCTGGCGTCACTCACAGTACACGGTACAGCCCTGGCGTCACTCACAGTACACGGTACAGTCCTGGCGTCACTCACAGTACACGGTACAGCCCTGGCGTCACTCACAGTACACATTACAGCCCTGGCGTCACTCACAGTACAGCCCTGGCGTCACTCACAGTACAGCCCTGGCGTCACTCACAGTACACGGTACAGCCCTGGCGTCACTCACAGTACACGGTACAGCCCTGGCGTCACTCACAGTACACGGTACAGCCCTGGCGTCACTCACAGTACACGGTACAGCCCTGGCGTCACTCACAGTACGCACCACAAACTCAGCTAATTAGTCAGCGAATAACAAGCTCTGAACAAGACAAAAACGTGTTAATTAAGCAGTTGGGTATTGTGTCCCTGCTACTAATTATCAACAAATTTGTACCTGTTTATTGTACCAACCACCTGTTGTAACTGTCTCCCCCACCGGGGGGGGGGGGACAGTCTCGCACACCGGGGGGACAGTCTCGCCTACCGGGGGACAGTCTCGCCCACCGGGGAACAGTCTCGACCACCGGGGGACACTCTCGCCCACCGGGGGGGACAGTCTAGCCCACCGGGGGACAGTCTCGCCCACCGGGGGGGACAGTCTCGCCCACCGGGGGGGACAGTCTAGCCCACCGGGGGCCGACTGAACCCCTGGTCACTTCCTGGTCGAAACGACCTTTGCTCCTGTGCTGTCAATTTCCTGGGAGACTGCACCGGCCTCCTGGAATCGAATCAATACTAGTAAAAAGTATTGTGGTTCCGAAAAAGCAAGATTCCGGGCCCCAAACACAGCAAAAACTCTATATGTAAAAAAAAATCGCCAGCCTTTGAACGTCTATAATTAAACCTCAGTAATATCTGAAGTGAGATTAAAAAAAAAAAGAGAACCCCGAGACAAACGGTATGAAACCATCCCGACCTCTCCAGCCTCCACAATGTCCCAAAAATGATGTACTAAAATTGGCCGAACCTAACCTAACAGAGAACCCACGAATAGAAAACGAGTCAATTTTCGGAGCTGGTATGACTGTGCTATATAAAAAAGAACCAGGCAAACGAAAATGAAAAGCTTAAGATAATTGGTCATATTCACTACCACACAGGACAGTGAGGATGACCCTCGTATTCACTGCCACAGAGGATCATACATAAGATTATAGAATTGGGGTCCCTATATATCACTAGACGTAATATATAGGGCATATATTGGGCCTCATGTTCTATAGCGGTAATAACCGCTATAGAACATGACACTTGCGGTGCGTAGGCTCTAAAATCACAACCAATTTTCACAACCATACTCTCTAAGTATGGTTGTTACTCCTTTAAGTAAACCCAACCCAACCTAATCCATCCTAACCTATAGTAACCTCACCGAAGTAAGATATACAATGCTGTGATATACATATGGTATGCACATATATGCATAGTATCGTCACTATGACGTCATAATTTTACCCAGGACCAGGTTTTAGACCCCTACTGCTCGTGGGGGGGGGGGGTCCCCAGAGGAGCTCATGGGAGGAAAATATGAGGAGGAACTCTCTAATGTATTACACGGCGGCCAGACTCCTCACGCCATGAGTGAAGTGAGGCTTGAAGGGTACACGAATATTGTAGCACAGTGGTCTACGTCCTTGACTCATAACCGAGAGATTCGGGTTCAATCTCCGGGACAGAATATGTTAGGTACCTTTTCTTTCACCTGATAACTCTGTTTGCCTAGCAGCTTAATAGGTATCCGGGAGTTGGGCAGCTGTTGTGGGTTGCATCCTGGAAAAGCATGTAGCTGGCCTAGGAGGACTTAAGGATAAGCCTAAAAATAGGTCTGACAGACATCTTTTATATATAATTCTCTAGTATTCAAATGTCCAGCTCTAGGGAGAAATCTTATGCACATGGACATAAAAAAAGTGACAGAATTTGTTTGAAAATTCACACTCACAAGTCAGATCACCCCCCCCCCCCCTAGCTCCAAAGACGTGGGCTTTCAATATATGAGGTGCCCTGGAGGGCCTCACCCCGCCTCATACACACTACCCTCAGTTTAGACTCCATTAATAACGGGCACAAAAGACGGTTCCAGAAAAGTTTGTATAACCTATCTAACTTTACCCAACCTAACCCAAGCGAACGTATCCTAAGTTAATACATCCCAACGAAACTATATATATATATATATATATATATATATATATATATATATATATATATATATATATATATATATGTCGTACCTAGTAGCCAGAACGCACTTCTCAGCCTACTATGCAAGGCCCGATTTGCCTAATAAGCCAAGTTTTCCTGAATTAATATATTTTCTCTAATTTTTTTCTTGTGAAATGATAAAGCTACCCATTTCATTATGTATGAGGACAATTTTTTGTTATTGGAGATAAAATTAACGTACATATATGACCGAACCTAACCAACCCTACCTAACCTAACCTAACCTAACCTATCTTTATAGGTTAGGTTAGGTTATGTAGCCGAAAAAGTTAGGATAGGTTAGGTTAGGTAGGTTAGGTAGTCGAAAAATAATTAATTCATGAAAACTTGGCTTATTAGGCAAATTGGGCCCTGCATAGTAGGCTGAGAAGTGCGTTCTGGCTACTAGGTACGACATATATATATATATATATATATATATATATATATATATATATATATATATATATATATATATATATATATATATATATATATATATATATATATATATATATGATAGTGTCAGACCACGGAGGAAAATTGAAACAGGAATTTCCTTAAGTACTTTCGTATATTAATACATCTTCAGAAGGAGTCAATATACAAAAGTACTTAAGGAAATTCCTGTTTCAATTTTCCTCCGTGGTCTGACACTCACATTTTTAATCACGTATTTATTTTTCGTGATTTACACACACACATACACACACACACACACACACACACACACACACACACACACACACACACACACACACACACACACACACACACACACACACACATATATATATATATATATATATATATATATATATATATATATATATATATATATATATATATGAAGCAAGACCCAGCCGAGGGGAGCCGGGACCCACGCTCGTGCATGACAAATATACTCAACTAACGACAAAGGTTGAGAAGGCGGACGACGTTCGTATATTAATTCAATATATATTAATGCAGCGACCATCGGGCCTGCCGCGCCAGGTCTGAGAGCTGGGCTAATAAATAGGTTCACCTGGAAGGCGGCGACACCCACGACGTCGTGATGGGCTCAAATGGGGGAGAGGGAAAAGGGGAGTGAGGGGTTCAAATGGGGAAGCGAAAAAGAATACGAGATGGCTAAAATTGGGGAGGGAAAGGGAAGGGGTGAAAAGCTAAAAAGAGGGAAGGGAAGGGAAGGGGATATGATGAGTGCATATCATAGAGCATACGAGGCACTGTGGTATAAAGAAACTGTTCCAGGGGTATACCTGGAATATACCACGAGTATACCAGGAATATACCTGTAGTCCGCTTCAAGAGTTCTTCTACTCCGCACGCCCGGTCTGGCGACCAGGCCTCTCTGGTGGTATCTTGGTCCAACAGGCTGTTGCTGCGGATTAGGCGGGAAAAGGGGATGGCAAGACACACCTATATGGCGAGGTGCGTGTTATTTACAGCGATGGACCGTACAGGGTGCGTGGACCGTGCCAGGAGGACGGTGGACCGTGCCAGGAGGACGGTGGACCGTGCCAGGAGGACGGTGGGCCGTGCCAGGAGGACGGTGGGCCGTGCCAGGAGGACGGTGGGCCGTGCCAGGAGGACGGTGGGCCGTGCCAGGAGGACGGTGGGCCGTGCCAGGAGGACGGTGGACCGTGCCAGGAGGACGGTGGACCGTGCCAGGAGGACGGTGGGCCGTGCCAGGAGGACGGTGGACCGTGCCAGGAGGACGGTGGACCGTGCCAGGAGGACGGTGGACCGTGCCAGGAGGACGGTGGGCCGTGCCAGGAGGACGGTGGGCCGTGCCAGGAGGACGGTGGACCGTGCCAGGAGGACGGTGGACCGTGTCAGGAGGACGGTGGACCGTGCCAGGAGGACGGTGGGCCGTGCCAGGAGGACGGTGGACCGTGCCAGGAGGACGGTGGACCGTGCCAGGAGGACGGTTGACCGTGCCAGGAGGACGGTGGGCCGTGCCAGGAGGACGGCCCAGGGTAGCCCAGGATAGCTTGAGGTGGCGGCGGCACGCGGAGTGTGTCACCAATACTGACGGAGAGGTTTAGGATTGGGAGACCCGTCACCTGTAGCCACCTGCCACCGACACCTGTGGCAGGTGGCTACAGGTGACGGGTCTCCCAATCCTGAGCACTCCAAGTGCAAACTCTGTGAGCAGGAACTGCGGCATGATCTCCCACAC
>NW_027191305.1:0-12561 GCF_040958095.1 Procambarus clarkii
TTGTGGCAGATGTGGAGTGTTGACGTGTTAAAAATAACGATGTGATCCGGGAACTAGAAACGGCGGTTACTTCGATATTTGGGGGCGACAATACAACCCACGCCCAGGTAAGTGAACTGTTTGCTGTCAGACAACTTTCTTGCATGAATTGTGTATATACTTGGCCGAACGTTGTCGTTGCTTCATTTTCATGTGTGTGGTTTTTGTAATTTATAGTATATTGGAGGGCCACTCATAATCATGCGTCATCTTTGTAGATTCTGGTAGCTCGACCTGTAGGAGTACGTTGGTACAGCAGGTGCTGGAGTCTCAGAGATGAGGTACTGGGTGGAGGTGGAGGATGTGATGAGTCTGGTGCAGCAGGAGCGGATTTTTATGGAGACAACCAAAAACAACAGAGGTAAATACATGCTCGCTCAAATACCCAATTGCATATGATTGAGATATAAATAAATTTGATTGATTTAGTAGAATTTACACTGTCCATATATTTCACGTATATGTAAGATGTTTGCTAAGAACTGTGGAAATCCTCTTTCTTATTGTCATAAATTTAAACAAAACTAGAACAATAGATTTTAATACCTCTACTATATGTTTGTTAATGATATATTGCATAAGGTTTACAGTTTTTTTATTATAAACCCAACGAATCCACGAAACATCCGATGGATTGGAACGTCTACCACAATACGGCAGACGTCGAGAAGTTCATAAACTGGGTGAAGGAAATGGGAGGCTGCTTCGTGCAGTGCTAACGGCAGCCACCACGGAGAGGGCGCCAGTCCTGGTGATTAAAGTCACAGATCCATTCTCCGATGAAACCCAAGACAAAGATCTGGATCGAAGCTGGTAAGAGAGGAGCTTGTTCGTCCTGAATAGCCAATAGAGTTAGCAATACAGTGTATATAACATATTGCGTATTAACAATTATAAGTAATGAATAGAGTTAATAATGATAATGACAATATAAAATAATAGCTAATTATTTCCCAATCTCTATCCCGTTGTTCCAGGTATCCATGCTCGTGAATGGATCTCTCCTGTCGTCTCTCTGTATCCTGAACCTTCTGATTACAGACGATTCTTGGCGAGACCTGCTGAAGAGGACGGAGTGGTACATCGTGCCTGTCGTCAACCCGGACGGCTATCATTACTCCTTCACCTCCGAGAGTGCCAGGTCAGTCAAAGTGTACACGATATGCAACACCGTGCAGTGTTCATGCCACACAACCTCGCACAGTGAAGACAGAAGACACAGTGCAGAAGTATTGTAAAACTGCAGGGGTCCTAAAAGACCCCTGCAGTTTTAGTCGTGACTAGTAATGAGATAATACATATAGCAGTTTATTATGGGAAATAATACCAACCTTTTAGTTTTAAAAAAAAATTCATTGTCATGATTCTACATTATTGTTTACTCTAGGCTGTTGGATGAGAGAAAGAATCGCCAGACCCACCTTGATAGAGAGGGGTGCAAAGGAGTAAGCCTGATCCGTGACATGGACTTGGAATGGAGCTTCAGCACTCCATTCGACCCTTGTAGTGAGACTTACAAAGGCGTCACACCCTTCACTGAACCAGAAACCCGAGGTCTCCAAGCAATCATGGAAACAGTGGGTGGCATTGACCTGTTCATAGCTTTCCGAGGCTATGGCCAGTCTATCGTTTATCCTGTGTTGCGGAATGACATTCCTCCAGCAAACATCCATGAACACGAAGTTCTGGCTATGGTATTTGTTCATGCCGTGAGCTATACGTCTCGTGGACATATCAATTATGAGATAGGCCAATCAGGACCACTGTACGGTCTAACCTCTGAAGACTTGGCACCCGAGGCACAGAATAGGTTCATATATACCATTGATCTCCCTTATAAAGGGAGATATGGACTTCTTCATTCAGAGAGTAATATTAGCAGCACTCTGATGGAGACCACTGCCGGTATCATGTGCATGGTCCGTCATATTACTAACACGGGTCACTGTACCAATCCTTAGTAGCAGCCATATGTATAGTTGGTACATATGGCATATGGTTGGTACTAAGGCAGGAGTTACTCCTGGAACCAACATTATTTATGTAAGTAATTCCTAAATCTGAATTTTAAATCCTAAAATAAAACAATAAAAAAATCTACCTGTTTTTATTTAAACTGCTATTAGACAAGTCTAACAAATAAATTTACAACAGTAGGCAGGTATTTAGCTAATGTAACAACCGGTCTTTTATATAATGATGTTCCACTTGATGTTGTAGTTATTTACATGAATATATGTTTAGTATTTATGTACTTGACTTTATAATAGTGTATCAAAATTTGTTTGAAGCTCAAGTTATCTTTTCTTTAGCCACTGCACATAAGTAGAAGTGTACCTTTACAATAAAGTATATGGAAAGTTTCAAATTTTCCATTTCAATATTTGCTTTCTCAAACCAACAGTAACTATTCTTCATTTAAAAAGAATCGAATTCCCTCACTTCCATTCTGTGGCTTAAGGGAAAAGATGAGGGCCATTTCTGGCATATTGCTATTCAGTGCCGGAATCGTGGATTGAACCATTTTGCGAAAAAGAAGATATATCACTTTATTTATTTATTTATTAAATTTTGCATATACAAGAATGTACATAAGGAATGTTAGGATACAAATATGGTAATTACAGTCTTGTAAAGCAACTAGCACGCGCAGCGTTTCTGGCGTTCCTTTCTTCCAGCAATTGCCCAATTAGCCTAACGTCTATTTTTGGAAAATTGCTTGAATCGACAATTGCAAAAGCCATTCCTCTGCATCTTGAAAAAAGAATAATTAATGACTCACAACGTGGTTTTGCTAACGGCCGTTTGTAACAAATATGCTATCTTCTATTTTATCATAATTCAGTCAGGTATATTAACAATATAATTAGGGTATATTTCACACAAACAGTAGGAGTCTAAGAAGCAAAATGAAGGAGGTGTTACCACTACTGGCAGCTGCTCTTCGCGCACGCATTTAAAAAAAAATCGTAAGAAATCCATTTCTTAACATATAGGGATGAATTTTTTACGACGCTGATGCCAAATAACGGGAAATTTTTTTTACTATATTTAATATTTGGAAAAGTCTCCACATGCACCTTAAAAAACAGAGATAACGGGGGAAAAAAAAATTACGAAGTTCCCATAGCAGGGCAAGCAAGACAAATCCTAAAGTTTTTTTTCAGTTAATTCGAACAAAGATTAGTGAGAGGATAGGTCCATTAAAAGTTAACATTGGTCAGATAACAGATAATGACAAAGCGATGAGTAGTATTTTTAATATATATTTATCTCTGTATTTACTAAAGAGGAACTTAAAACTATGCCTTCAGCCAAACAAGTCTATGTGTGTTGGGACGAGGATAGGTTGACTAGTTTAGCTGTTACCATTGAGGATGTTATTGAGGAAATAGGGAACTCAAACCAAACAAATCCCAGTGACGGACGAAGAACTTTTAATGGACCTATTCAGGGTGTTTAAAAATGCAAAAGGGAGCTTTTCGAGCCAGTCTACCATATTTAATAAATCATTTGTCAGACAGAGTGCCGGAGTCATGGAAGGTTGCTAAAGAGGTGACATTTTTTTTTTAAGAAAAGAGATTGATCACTTGCGTAAAACTATCGGCCAATTAGCCTAACGTCTATTGTAGGAAAATTACTAGAATTGATATGCAAATACCATTCGTCTTCATGTAGAAAATATAAATTAATAAATGATTCACAACATGGTTTAACATATGGCCATTCATGTTTAAAAAAAATTTCATCATTTTATTCAAGCTAAGTTAAGGCAGTTGTGAAGTGCGTACCTTGCCTTTAGCAAAGACTCTGATACAGTGCCACATGAAAGACTGATTAAAAAGATAGAGTCTCACGGTATTAAGAGTGCTTTATAAACATGGATTAGGGTATAGCTATAACTAAAGAAATAGAGTGGTAGTGTAAATGGTGTTAATTCAAAATGGAAAAAAGATGTAAGTGTAACTGGAGTGCCCCAGGCTCTGTCCTGGGACCACTGTCATTTAGCACACACACACTATATATATAAATATATATATATATATATATATATATATATATATTAATAGGGTATTAATAATATATTAATAGGATATTAATAGGGTATTAAAAATATCAACACAAGACAGAACACGAAACAATGGGTATAAATTGGACAAGTTTAGATTTAGGAAAGACTTGGGTAAATACTGGTATATATATATATATATATATATATATATATATATATATATATATATATATATATATATATATATATATATTGAGCCACCACTTGAGCTCAAGTGGTGGCTCAAAAGGGCCACCACTTATGGGCTATTCATGCCCGTGCCACCTTTTGGGTGGCTTAATCATGATGGCATTTTAGGTGGCATCAATCAATTTATTTTCACTTGAGAATGAACCATAGTGGTTCGAAACTTTGTGCAATTTGTATAAATAAGTGTAATACATTCTATAGTAATTAACTATTTTTATTCACCTTGAAATAACGAAAATGAGTTTTTTGAGAACTCCTCTTTCAGCTAAGCTCTGATGCTAGGAAAATAATTAGAGGGATAGAAGCCCTAAACCAGATGATAGTAAATACTGAATCTGCGGCCATATTCAATGAGACATGTTTAAAAGAAAACCTGCTGCGAACGCACTCCTCATTCTCATGGTTCTTCTCAACGCATGGTTCATTCTCAAGTGAAAATAAATTGATTGATTGATGCCACCTATAATGCCATCAAGATTAAGCCACCCAAAAGGTGGCACGGGCATGAATAGCCCATAAGTGGTGGCCCTTTTGAGCCATTATTAGTACCAATAGATGATACTGAAGATCTGTTGAGGTGCGACTGCACCCTGCGTGACTGGAGATGTCTCCCATTTCATAAAAAATAAATTGATTGATGAATTCACTTGAACGTGTCCAACGTAGGATGACTAAGTTAATTCCCCAAATTAGAAATCTTTCATATGAAGAAAGATTAACCAAGCTTAAGTTGCATTCACTGGAAAGGCGAAGAGTTAGGGGTGACATGATAGAAGTTTACAAGTGGATGAATGGACATAACAGGGAGGATATTAATAGGGTATTAAAAATATCAACACAAGACAGAACACGAAACAATGGGTATAAATTGGACAAGTTTAGATTTAGGAAAGACTTGGGTAAATACTGGTTCAGTAACAGGGTTGTTGATTTGTGGAACCAATTGCCGTGTAACGTGGTGGAGGTGGGGTCCCTCGATTGTTTCAAGCATGGGTTGGACATGTATATGAGTGGGATTGGGTGGTTATAAATAGGAGCTGCCTCGTATGGGCCAATAGACCTTCTGTAGTTGCCTTTGTTCTTATTTTCAATGTGGAGGTGGGATCCCTCGATTGTTTCAAGCATGGGTTGGACATGTATATGAGTGGGATTGGGTGGTTATAAATAGGAGCTGCCTCGTATAGGCCTTCTGCAGTTGCCTTGTTCTTATGTTATATCCATTCTATAGTACGGCGACCAAAACTGAACTGAATAATCTAAATGGGGCCCTAACCAGAGCAAGATATTACTGAAGAACAATACCAGGTGTCTTGTTACTAACGCTTCGATTAATAAATCCCAGTGTCCTATTTACCTCATTTCGAACATTCATGCATTGATAATTTGGTTTTAAATTCTTACTAATCGTAACACCCAGATCCCTTTCGCAATCAAACTTCGCAATCTCAACACCGTCTAGCTCGTACTTGTAAATTTATCATCATTACCTAGCCTCAGAACTTTACATTTATCAGCATAAAACTGCATCTGCTAATCTTTTGACCATTTCAAAACCCTATTTAGATAAACTTGAAGTGATAGTGAGTCTTCTTTCCTGTTAATTTCCCTACTTACCGATTTTTGTATATGTATGATCTGATGTTCTTAGATTAGATATATAATATGAACGAGTTTTGTTGAATATAAATAAGAGCGGCCTCGTATGGTGGAATACATTCCTTTTTAAGTTTTTTTCATTATTTTGTTTTTATACATATTGGAAATGAGCATACAAAGATATTAAAACATCAGTACCAACTGAAACAAGAAACAATGGATATAAATTGGGAAAGATAGACACAGGAAAATCACACGAAAATACTGGTTTTGAAATAGTGTGTTTAATCTACTAAAGACATAACTGTTAACGTAATAGATGTTGATTCATGTATAATTCAAATTCATATATAAAACACTGCAGCGATCCAATATCCGGTATGATAATTTTTTCCTGAAATCTACTATCACATTTCTAAACCACTATTTACCCAGGTATTTTCTAAATCAAACTTTATCCAATTTACTAACTGCTCTTATATTTACAGCTTTTTTATATTCCTTTTGTTATACCCCTCTCAGTAAATTGAATACTTTAATCATGTTACCCGTTACTCTAGCGGGACCAATTACACCTGTCCCTACAATCTCACCTTTACCGGCCAATATAAGCTGCGACTGGAAGCATAATCTCGCATCTTGTGCTTCTGTGTCTTAGTGTCACCAAGGATTAAAGGTTTAAGTACTTGTGTCTCCGCAGTGCTTGTTGTATTCCAAGATGCTGCCTGTTTTGCCTGTGTTTTGCCTGTGTTTGGCTACGCTCGTCCAGGGCGATGCAAGCATTCAGGTGAGTTTCTTTCATTATTTATCTCGTGGTAATTACTTCGTGATTTACGCCATTAATAGTGTCTATTGGTTTTGAATTTTAAGTGTCATTCTTTCAACAACGTAAGGCATTATTTATGCGAAACAATTTTAAATGCATACTGAAGTTTACTTTTCTTTTACGAGAGTAGTGGGCATCCATCAGTCTCAGCAGACATATATTTCCATGTAAATTGATTAATCTTTCTTTTATATGAAAACCTTTGGGATTTGTCTAACATCAGTTAGATTTGTATCTAACAGTATATAGGTACCCGTGAAGTCGGGAACTGTGGTGGGTTGTGGCACACAATACCACAAAAATGTAGAGGTTTCATCTAACATGTTGTTTGTGGACAGATGTGGAGTGTTGACGTGTTAAAAAATAACGATGTGATCCGGGAACTAGAAAACGGCGGTTACTTCGATATTTGGGGCGACAATACAACCCACGCCCAGGTAAGTGAACTGTTTGCTGTCAGACAACTTTCTTGCATGAATTGTGTATATACTTGGCCGAAACGTTGTCGTTGCTTCATTTTCATGTGTGTGGTTTTGTAATTTATAGTATATTGGAGGGCCACTCATAATCATGCGTCATCTTTGTAGATTCTGGTAAGCTCGACCTGTAGGAGTACGTTGGTACAGCAGGTGCTGGAGTCCTCAGAGATGAGGTACTGGGTGGAGGTGGAGGATGTGATGAGTCTGGTGCAGCAGGAGCGGATTTTTATGGAGACAACCAAAAACAACAGAGGTAAATACATGCTCGCTCAAATACCCAATTTGCATATGATTGAGAATATAAATAAATTTGATTGATTTAGTAGAATTAACACTGTCCATATATTTCACGTATATGTAAGATGTTTGCTAAGAAACTGTGGAAATCCTCTTTCTTATTGTCATAAATTTAAACAAAACTAGAACAATAGATTTTAATACCTCATACTATATGTTGTTAATGATATATTGCATAAGGTTTACAGTTTTTTATATTATAACCCAACGAATCCCACAGAACATCCGATGGATTGGAACGTCTACCACAATACGGCAGACGTCGAGAAGTTCATAAACTGGGTGAAGGAAATGGGAGGCTGCTTCGTGCAGGTGCTAACGGCAGCCACCACGGAGGAGGGGCGCCAAGTCCTGGTGATTAAAGTCACAGATCCATTCTCCGATGAACCCAAGACAAAGATCTGGATCGAAGCTGGTAAGAGAGAGGAGCTTGTTCGTCCTGAATAGCCAATAGAGTTAGCAATACAGTGTATATAACATATTGCGTATATAACAATTATAAGTAAGATAATAGAGTTAATAATGATAAGTGACAATATAAAATAATAGCTAATTATTTCCCAATCTCTATCCCGTTGTTCCAGGTATCCATGCTCGTGAATGGATCTCTCCTGCCGTCTCTCTGTATATCCTGAACCTTCTGATTACAGACGATTCTTGGCGAGACCTGCTGAAGAGGACGGAGTGGTACATCGTGCCTGTCGTCAACCCGGACGGCTATCATTACTCCTTCACCTCCGAGAGTGCCAGGTCAGTCAACAGTGTACACGATATGCAACACCGTGCAGTGTTCATGCCACACAACCTCGCACAGTGAAGACAGAAGACACAGTGCAGAAGTATTGTAAAACTGCAGGGGTCATAAAGACCCCTGCAGTTTTAAGTCGTGACTAGTAATGAGATAATACATATAGCAGTTTATTATGGGAAATAATACCAACCTTTTAGTTTTTAAAAAAAAATCATTGTCATGATTCTAACATTATTGTTTACTCTAGGCTGTGGAGAAAGAATCGCCAGACCCACCTTGATAGAGGGTGCAAAGGAGTGAGCCTGATCCGTGACATGGACTTGGAATGGAGCTTCAGCACTCCATTCGACCCTTGTAGTGAGACTTACAAAGGCGTCACACCCTTCACTGAACCAGAAACCCGAGGTCTCCAAGCAATCATGGAAACAGTGGGTGGCATTGACCTGTTCATAGCTTTCCGAGGCTATGGCCAGTCTATCGTTTATCCTGTGTTGCGAATGACATTCCTCCAGCAAACATCCATGAACACGAAGAGTTCTGGCTATGGTATTTGTTCATGCCGTGAGCTATACGTCTCGTGGACATATCAATTATGAGATAGGCCAATCAGGACCACTGTACGGTCTAACCTCTGAAGACTTGGCACCCGAGGCACAGAATAGGTTCATATATACCATTGATCTCCCTTATAAAGGGAGATATGGACTTCTTCATTCAGAGAGTAATATTAGCAGCACTCTGATGGAGACCACTGCCGGTATCATGTGCATGGTCCGTCATATTACTAACACGGGTCACTGTAATAATCCTTAGTAGCAGCCATATGTATAGTTGGTACATATGGCATATGGTTGGTACTAAGGCAGGAGTTACTCCTGGAACCAACATTATTTATGTAAGTAATTCCTAAATCTGAATTTTAAATCCTAAAATAAAACAATAAAAAAATCTACCTGTTTTTATTTAAACTGCTATTAGACAAGTCTAACAAATAAATTTACAACAGTAGGCAGGTATTTAGCTAATGTAACAACCGGTCTTTTTATATAATGATGTTCCACTTGATGTTGTAGTTATTTACATGAATATATGTTTAGTATTTATGTACTTGACTTTATAATAGTGTATCAAAATTAGTTTGAAGCTCAAGTTATCTTTTCTTTAGCCACTGCACATAAGTAGAAGTGTACCTTTACAATAAAGTATATGGAAAGTTTCAAATTTTCCATTTCAATATTTGCTTTCTCAAACCAACAGTAACTATTCTTCATTTAAAAAGAATCGAATTCCCTCACTTCCATTCTGTGGCTTAAGGGAAAAGATGAGGGCCATTTCTGGCATATTGCTATTCAGTGCCGGAATCGTGGATTGAACCATTTTGCGAAAAAGAAGATATATCACTTTATTTATTTATTTATTAAATTTTGCATATACAAGAATGTACATAAGGAATGTTAGGATACAAATATGGTAATTACAGTCTTGTAAAGCAACTAGCACGCGCAGCGTTTCTGGCGTTCCTTTCTTCCAGCAATTGCCCAATTAGCCTAACGTCTATTTTTGGAAAATTGCTTGAATCGACAATTGCAAAAGCCATCCTCTGCATCTTGAAAAAAGAATAATTAATGACTCACAACGTGGTTTTGCTAACGGCCGTTTGTAACAAATATGCTATCTTCTATTTTATCATAATTCAGTCAGGTATATTAACAATATAATTAGGGTATATTTCACACAAACAGTAGGAGTCTAAGAAGCAAAATGAAGGAGGTGTTACCACTACTGGCAGCTGCTCTTCGCGCACGCATTTAAAAAAAAATTCGTAAGAAATCCATTTCTTAACATATAGGGATGAATTTTTTACGACGCTGATGCCAAATAACGGGAAATTTTTTTACTATATTTAATATTTGGAAAAGTCTCCACATGCACCTTAAAAAACAGAGATAACGGGGGAAAAAAAAATTACGAAGTTCCCATAGCAGGGCAAGCAAAGACAAATCCTAAAGTTTTTTTCAGTTAATTCGAACAAAGATTAGTGAGAGGATAGGTCCATTAAAAGTTAACATTGGTCAGATAACAGATAATGACAAAGCGATGAGTAGTATTTTTAATATATATTTTATCTCTGTAGTTACTAAAGAGGAACTTAAAACTATGCCTTCAGCCAAACAAGTCTATGTGTGTTGGGACGAGGATAGGTTGACTAGTTTAGCTGTTACCATTGAGGATGTTATTGAGGAAATAGGGAACTCAAACCAAACAAATCCCCAGTGACGGACGAAGAACTTTTAATGGACCTATTCAGGGTGTTTAAAAAATGCAAAGGGAGCTTTTCGAGCCAGTCTACCATATTTAATAAATCATTTGTCAGACAGAGTGCCGGAGTCATGGAAGGTTGCTAAAGAGGTGACATTTTTTTTTTAAGAAAAGAGATTGATCACTTGCGTAAAACTATCGGCCAATTAGCCTAACGTCTATTGTAGGAAAATTACTAGAATTGATATGCAAATACCATTCGTCTTCATGTAGAAAATATAAATTAATAAATGATTCACAACATGGTTTAACATATGGCCATTCATGTTTAAAAAAAATTTCATCATTTTATTCAAGCTAAGTTAAGGCAGTTGTGAAGTGCGTACCTTGCCTTTAGCAAAGACTCTGATACAGTGCCACATGAAAGACTGATTAAAAAGATAGAGTCTCACGGTATTAAGAGTGCTTTATAAACATGGATTAGGGTATAGCTATAACTAAAGAAATAGAGTGGTAGTGTAAATGGTGTTAATTCAAAATGGAAAAAAGATGTAAGTGTAACTGGAGTGCCCCAGGCTCTGTCCTGGGACCACTGTCATTTAGCACACACACATGTGCTAAATGACACATGTGTCATTTATATATATATATATATATATAGATATATATATATATATATATATATATATATATATATATATATATATATATATATATATATATATATATATATATATATATATATATATATATATATATATATATATATATATATATATATATATATATATATATATATATATACATATATATATATGCTCAAGTGGTGGCTCAAAAGGGCCACCACTTATGGGCTATTCATGCCCGTGCCACCATTTGGGTGGCTTAATCATGATGGCATTTTAGGTGCATCAATCAATTTATTTTCACTTGAGAATGAACCATAGTGGTTCGAAACTTTGTGCAATTTGTATAAATAATGTGTAATACATTCTATAGTAATTAAACTATTTTTATTCACCTTGAAATAACGAAAATGAGTTTTTTGAGAACTCCTCTTTCAGCTAAGCTCTGATGCTAGGAAAATAATTAGAGGGATAGAAGCCCTAAACCAGATGATAGTAAATACTGAATCTGCGGCCATATTCAATGAGACATGTTTAAAAGAAAACCTGCTGCGAACGCACTCCTCATTCTCATGGTTCTCCTCAACGCATGGTTCATTCTCAAGTGAAAATAAATTGATTGATTGATGCCACCTATAATGCCATCAAGATTAAGCCACCCAAAAGGTGGCACGGGCATGAATAGCCCATAAGTGGTGGCCCTTTTGAGCCATTATTAGTACCAATAGATGATACTGAAGATCTGTTGAGGTGCGACTGCACCCTGCGTGACTGGAGATGTCTCCCATTTCATAAAAAATAAATTGATTGATGAATTCACTTGAACGTGTCCAACGTAGGATGACTAAGTTAATTCCCCAAATTAGAAATCTTTCATATGAAGAAAGATTAACCAAGCTTAAGTTGCATTCACTGGAAAGGCGAAGAGTTAGGGGGTGACATGATAGAAGTTTACAAGTGGATGAATGGACATAACAGGGAGGATATTAATAGGGTATTAAAAATATCAACACAAGACAGAACACGAAACAATGGGTATAAATTGGCCAAGTTTAGATATAGGAAAGACTTGGGTAAATACTGGTTCAGTAACAGGGTTGTTGATTTGTGGAACCAATTGCCGTGTATTGTGGTGGAGGTGGGGTCCCTCGATTGTTTCAAGCATGGGTTGGACATGTATATGAGTGGGATTGGGTGGTTTATAAATAGGAGCTGGCCTAGTATGGGCCAATAGACCTTCTGTAGTTGCCTTTGTTCTTATTTTCAATGTGGAGGTGGGATCCCTCGATTGTTTCAAGCATGGGTTGGACATGTATATGAGTGGGATTGGGTGGTTATAAATAGGAGCTGCCTCGTATAGGCCTTCTGCAGTTGCCTTGTTCTTATGTTATATCCATTCTATAGTACGGCGACCAAAACTGAACTGA
>NW_027191306.1:0-12483 GCF_040958095.1 Procambarus clarkii
CTAGATTTAAACTCATTTAAATTAAGAGTAAAGATCTTAAAGATCTTAACTAAATTTACTCCAATTATATAACTCCAATTAATATATATAACTATATATATCTATATTAACTAATAATCTAACTATATATCTAATTATATAAATTATATAATTATATAAAAATAACTCCAATTAAATTGAGTTAAATTAATTTAAATTGATTTAATTGTAATTAATAAAATTGATAATTGAAATTTAATTATACCCCTCTCCTCTCTCTTCCTCCCTCCCTCCCTCTCTTCCTCCCTCCTTTCCGTCCCCCTGTTACCTGTGACACGAACCTATCCGTGTATCTTAGGGATTTTCGTGTATCTTATGTATGTCCGTGTATCTTATCTTATGGGATTTCGTAACCGTATTATGTTTAGGGTTATCCATGGGGTTCTGGGGTCCAGGAAGCCATTTGTGTCCCCTCAAATTGCCTCCCTTATCCTTATCCCCACCCACCTAGGTTCGAATCCCGTATCACACGGATTCACGGATCACACGGAAATGTATCCGTGTGATCAATCCGTGTGACTATCTATGCTTGTCTGTGATACACGGACATGTATCCAAGGATACACGAACACGTGTATCCATGGAGTTCTGGGTCCAGGAAGCCATTTGTGTCGACCCAAATTGCCTCCCTTCTCCCCACCTGAAATCCAGGTGAATTGAAAGACCTGCCCGAGGTCAGTGGATCCAGGTATCCGTCCGTGGGCCCCCGGATTTCAACCCTTCCCCACATTCCAAGGGATCAGTCAATCAATCTTCGGCTATCCAGAGAATCTATCGAAACTGATGCTCCTACAGGAGAGGACATCACAGAAATCTATCTGTGCCCTGTAGTTGCATCCGTTGCGACAGGCTCGAACGCAGGTCTATCCGGATTAGGAACATGTTCTATCCGACTAGGCCACGCTGGAGTTGCCATCTGAATAAAATTTGGCACCTGTATTTATACCTCGGAGCAAACAGGGTTAGTTAGTGTCTTTTTATAAACAATTGCAATGATTGACATGTGAAATGTGAAATTGTGAGTTTGTGTTGACAGTTAGAAAAAATGGCAGGGTTATTCGATGATGTTGCAGTCAAGTGAAGCAGTGTCATGAATGAATGAATAGAGGAGAATTTAGGCTAACTGACTGATATGTGAATGTTTAAACAGGTGTAATAATTAATATTTACTGGTGTATGTCCAAATGAGGCGAACGGTTTGGCTGGGTAAATTTAGCGTTATCGCCGCTAATTTCTCTGTTTGACACGGAGGAGGAGGGTGGGTAACACTGGGGGTGGAATGGGGGTAGGGATATGGCGGCCACCGTTAGGCGGAGGTTGTTGGTAGGGGGTGTCCAGAGGAGCTACCGTGGGTCATCCTGGGTTGTTGGGGGGGGGGGTGGGGGAAGGGAGGGTTGGCAGTTAGGTATTTAAACTTAATTTTTTGAGATAGGTTATATATGGTGAGGTGTTTAGGAAGGAATAAGAAAAGTGTTTGTGACTGAGTTGAGTATATTAGTTACTGTGATTCATGTTAGAAAGAATGTAGGTGCTGAAAATGTTTAAAGATTTGTTAATGACTTCATTTGTTTAATATTGTATGAATTAACGGTAAGTGAACACTGGAGATTGATATTCAACAGCATATTGAGTGGAGAAGTTTTAGGCAGCAGGCAGGCAGGCAGGCAGGCAGGCAGGCAGGCAGAAAGAAAATGGAATGACAAATGGTTACAGACATTTTCTTCACAGATGGTAAAAACTATTATAATCACATGTACACATTTCAATGTGCGACATTCTTACACAAACACACCACACACACACACACACACTCACAGGGTTGTGTGTGTCATCTAATCATCAACCTGTCACCTAATCAAACCTGAACTCCGTCACTTAAAACCTAATCTAACCAGTAACCCAAACTAACCTAAAACTGCATCATAGAGTTTACTCACACATACCAGCCAATTCTCCATTAAAGATAGTGCTTATAGCAACTATTTAGTCAAACCAACAACAAATGGAGTGTTTCTCCAAAATGAAAATGTTGGGATGCTATTGATCTCGCACAAATTCTATACAAATGCCACATACCTACCGGTAATTAAAGAACCAAAGCAAATCTCTTCTAAGCATAAATGGCCATGGCATAAATTCAAATAATTTAAAAGTAAAAATAATCTAAAATGGCCAAATATTTGATAATATTAATATTAGATAGTCTTAGATATTCTCTCTTAGGCTTCATTTAGTCAACACATGTAAAATCACTGAGTCGTGGAACAAGCAGTTTATATATACATATGTTAGGCTTATAACACCTATCCTACGAGGTCCAACTAGTGACTAACCCTCACTCACTGACCAGGATGCAAGTAACTCACTATTTACTTCTAGGTGAATAGAGGCATTGGGTGAAAGGAAACGCTACCAAAACGCTAAACGCTACCCTGTCCGACCGGGATTCGAACCCTTGATTGTGAGACGAGAAGGAACAAGTCATTCATTTTTGTGTACTCACCTACGTGTGAGTACACACATTGATCCAATTCATGATTTAATGCTAATAATTTAAAAATGTAATAATTTAATTTAATTTATAATTTAATGCACATTAATGCTCGATCCAGCAGGATAGAGTATTAATCTTGGAGTCTGTCCTTTTAGCCGTCGGTTGTTTAAAGCACTGACTTTACCAACTTAACCTAAACCTAAACCTAACTAACCTATAAACTAAGCTAACCTAAAACTAATTGAAGTTAATGACCGTATTATTTTTAACCTATAGGTATCAAAGGTTTATAAAGGGAGGAACAAGGAACTAGTTAAGGAACAAGTTTAACTTTTATTTAATATAGTTTATTTTTTAAAATAATTTTCTTTAATATAGTTTACATTAATGTTATGAAGGTTTATGAACTTTAAAAAAAGGTTGGTTATATTAGGTTAGGTTAGGTTAGTTTAGGTTGGCTAGGTTGGTTAAACCCTAACTAACAACAGAAAATAAACTTCCCTCCTTCCCTCCCTAGATTTAAACTCATTTAAATTAAGAGTAAAGATCTTAAAGATCTTAACTAAATTTACTCCAATTATATAACTCCAATTATATATATAATATATATATCTATATTAACTATATAATCTAACTATATATCTAATTATATAAATTATATAATTATATAAAAATAACTCCAATTAAATTGAGTTAAATTAATTTAAATTGATTTAATTGTAATTAATAAAATTGATAATTGAAATTTAATTATACCCCTCCCTCTCTCTATTCCTCCCTCCCTCCCTCTCTTCCTCCCTCCTTTCCGTCCCCCTGTTACCTGTGACACGAACCTATCCGTGTATCTTAGGGATTTTCGTGTATCTTATGTATGTCCGTGTATCTTATCTTATGGGATTTCGTAACCGTATTATGTTTAGGGTTATCCATGGGGTTCTGGGGTCCAGGAAGCCATTTGTGTCCCCTCAAATTGCCTCCCTTATCCTATATCCCCACCCACCTAGGTTCGAATCCCGTATCACACGGATTCACGGATCACACGGAAATGTATCCGTGTGATCAATCCGTGTGACTATCTATGCTTGTCTGTGATACACGGACATGTATCCAAGGATACACGAACACGTGTATCCATGGAGTTCTGGGTCCAGGAAGCCATTTGTGTCGACCCAAATTGCCTCCCTTCTCCCCACCTGAAATCCAGGTGAATTGAAAGACCTGCCCGAGGTCAGTGGATCCAGGTATCCGTCCGTGGGCCCCCGGATTTCAACCCTTCCCCACATTCCAAGGGATCAGTCAATCAATCTTCGGCTATCCAGAGAATCTATCGAAACTGATGCTCCTACAGGAGAGGACATCACAGAAATCTATCTGTGCCCTGTAGTTGCATCCGTTGCGACAGGCTCGAACGCAGGTCTATCCGGATTAGGAACATGTTCTATCCGACTAGGCCACGCTGGAGTTGCCATCTGAATAAAATTTGGCACCTGTATTTATACCTCGGAGCAAACAGGGTTAGTTAGTGTCTTTTTATAAACAATTGCAATGATTGACATGTGAAATGATTGTGAGTTTGTGTTGACAGTTAGAAAAAATGGCAGGGTTATTCGATGATGTTGCAGTCAAGTGAAGCAGTGTCATGAATGAATGAATAGAGGAGAATTTAGGCTAACTGACTGATATGTGAATGTTTAAACAGGTGTAATAATTAATATTTACTGGTGTATGTCCAAATGAGGCGAACGGTTTGGCTGGGTAAATTTAGCGTTATCGCCGCTAATTTCTCTGTTTGACACGGAGGAGGAGGGTGGGTAACACTGGGGGTGGAATGGGGGTAGGGATATGGCGGCCACCGTTAGGCGGAGGTTGTTGGTAGGGGGTGTCCAGAGGAGCTACCGTGGGTCATCCTGGGTTGTTGGGGGGGGGGTGGGGGAAGGGAGGGTTGGCAGTTAGGTATTTAAACTTAATTTTTTGAGATAGGTTATATATGGTGAGGTGTTTAGGAAGGAATAAGAAAAGTGTTTGTGACTGAGTTGAGTATATTAGTTACTGTGATTCATGTTAGAAAGAATGTAGGTGCTGAAAATGTTTAAAGATTTGTTAATGACTTCATTTGTTTAATATTGTATGAATTAACGGTAAGTGAACACTGGAGATTGATATTCAACAGCATATTGAGTGGAGAAGTTTTAGCAGGCAGGCAGGCAGGCAGGCAGGCAGGCAGGCAGAAAGAAAATGGAATGACAAATGGTTACAGACATTTTCTTCACAGATGGTAAAAACTATTATAATCACATGTACACATTTCAATGTGCGACATTCTTACACAAACACACACACACACACACACACACTCACAGGGTTGTGTGTGTCATCTAATCATCAACCTGTCACCTAATCAAACCTGAACTCCGTCACTTAAAACCTAATCTAACCAGTAACCCAAACTAACCTAAAACTGCATCATAGAGTTTACTCACACATACCAGCCAATTCTCCATTAAAGATAGTGCTTATAGCAACTATTTAGTCAAACCAACAACAAATGGAGTGTTTCTCCAAAATGAAAATGTTGGGATGCTATTGATCTCGCACAAATTCTATACAAATGCCACATACCTACCGGTAATTAAAGAACCAAAGCAAATCTCTTCTAAGCATAAATGGCCATGGCATAAATTCAAATAATTTAAAAGTAAAAATAATCTAAAATGGCCAAATATTTGATAATATTAATATTAGATAGTCTTAGATATTCTCTCTTAGGCTTCATTTAGTCAACACATGTAAAATCACTGAGTCGTGGAACAAGCAGTTTATATATACATATGTTAGGCTTATAACACCTATCCTACGAGGTCCAACTAGTGACTAACCCTCACTCACTGACCAGGATGCAAGTAACTCACTATTTACTTCTAGGTGAATAGAGGCATTGGGTGAAAGGAAACGCTACCAAAACGCTAAACGCTACCCTGTCCGACCGGGATTCGAACCCTTGATTGTGAGACGAGAAGGAACAAGTCATTCATTTTTGTGTACTCACCTACGTGTGAGTACACACATTGATCCAATTCATGATTTAATGCTAATAATTTAAAAATGTAATAATTTAATTTAATTTATAATTTAATGCACATTAATGCTCGATCCAGCAGGATAGAGTATTAATCTTGGAGTCTGTCCTTTTAGCCGTCGGTTGTTTAAAGCACTGACTTTACCAACTTAACCTAAACCTAAACCTAACGTAACCTATAAACTAAGCTAACCTAAAACTAATTGAAGTTAATGACCGTATTATTTTTAACCTATAGGTATCAAAGGTTTATAAAGGGAGGAACAAGGAACTAGTTAAGGAACAAGTTTAACTTTTATTTAATATAGTTTATTTTTTAAAATAATTTTCTTTAATATAGTTTACATTAATGTTATGAAGGTTTATGAACTTTAAAAAAAGGTTGGTTATATTAGGTTAGGTTAGGTTAGTTTAGGTTGGCTAGGTTGGTTAAACCCTAACTAACAACAGAAAATAAACTTCCCTCCTTCCCTCCCTAGATTTAAACTCATTTAAATTAAGAGTAAAGATCTTAAAGATCTTAACTAAATTTACTCCAATTATATAACTCCAATTATATATATAACTATATATATCTATATTAACTATATAATCTAACTATATATCTAATTATATAAATTATATAATTATATAAAAATAACTCCAATTAAATTGAGTTAAATTAATTTAAATTGATTTAATTGTAATTAATAAAATTGATAATTGAAATTTAATTATACCCCTCCCTCTCTCTATTCCTCCCTCCCTCCCTCTCTTCCTCCCTCCTTTCCGTCCCCCTGTTACCTGTGACACGAACCTATCCGTGTATCTTAGGGATTTTCGTGTATCTTATGTATGTCCGTGTATCTTATCTTATGGGATTTCGTAACCGTATTATGTTTAGGGTTATCCATGGGGTTCTGGGGTCCAGGAAGCCATTTGTGTCCCCTCAAATTGCCTCCCTTATCCTTATCCCCACCCACCTAGGTTCGAATCCCGTATCACACGGATTCACGGATCACACGGAAATGTATCCGTGTGATCAATCCGTGTGACTATCTATGCTTGTCTGTGATACACGGACATGTATCCAAGGATACACGAACACGTGTATCCATGGAGTTCTGGGTCCAGGAAGCCATTTGTGTCGACCCAAATTGCCTCCCTTCTCCCCACCTGAAATCCAGGTGAATTGAAAGACCTGCCCGAGGTCAGTGGATCCAGGTATCCGTCCGTGGGCCCCCGGATTTCAACCCTTCCCCACATTCCAAGGGATCAGTCAATCAATCTTCGGCTATCCAGAGAATCTATCGAAACTGATGCTCCTACAGGAGAGGACATCACAGAAATCTATCTGTGCCCTGTAGTTGCATCCGTTGCGACAGGCTCGAACGCAGGTCTATCCGGATTAGGAACATGTTCTATCCGACTAGGCCACGCTGGAGTTGCCATCTGAATAAAATTTGGCACCTGTATTTATACCTCGGAGCAAACAGGGTTAGTTAGTAACAGGGTTAGTTATGTTAAGTTATAAACAATTGCAATGATTGACATGTGAAATTGTGAGTTTGTGTTGACAGTTAGAAAAAATGGCAGGGTTATTCGATGATGTTGCAGTCAAGTGAAGCAGTGTCATGAATGAATGAATAGAGGAGAATTTAGGCTAACTGACTGATATGTGAATGTTTAAACAGGTGTAATAATTAATATTTACTGGTGTATGTCCAAATGAGGCGAACGGTTTGGCTGGGTAAATTTAGCGTTATCGCCGCTAATTTCTCTGTTTGACACGGAGGAGGAGGGTGGGTAACACTGGGGGTGGAATGGGGGTAGGGATATGGCGGCCACCGTTAGGCGGAGGTTGTTGGTAGGGGGTGTCCAGAGGAGCTACCGTGGGTCATCCTGGGTTGGGGGGGGGGGTGGGGGAAGGGAGGGTTGGCAGTTAGGTATTTAAACTTAATTTTTTGAGATAGGTTATATATGGTGAGGTGTTTAGGAAGGAATAAGAAAAGTGTTTGTGACTGAGTTGAGTATATTAGTTACTGTGATTCATGTTAGAAAGAATGTAGGTGCTGAAAATGTTTAAAGATTTGTTAATGACTTCATTTGTTTAATATTGTATGAATTAACGGGTAACACTGGAGATTGATATTCAACAGCATATTGAGTGGAGAAGTTTTAGCAGGCAGGCAGGCAGGCAGGCAGGCAGGCAGGCAGGCAGAAAGAAAATGGAATGACAAATGGTTACAGACATTTTCTTCACAGATGGTAAAAACTATTATAATCACATGTACACATTTCAATGTGCGACATTCTTACACAAACACACACACACACACACACACACTCACAGGGTTGTGTGTGTCATCTAATCATCAACCTGTCACCTAATCAAACCTGAACTCCGTCACTTAAAACCTAATCTAACCAGTAACCCAAACTAACCTAAAACTGCATCATAGAGTTTACTCACACATACCAGCCAATTCTCCATTAAAGATAGTGCTTATAGCAACTATTTAGTCAAACCAACAACAAATGGAGTGTTTCTCCAAAATGAAAATGTTGGGATGCTATTGATCTCGCACAAATTCTATACAAATGCCACATACCTACCGGTAATTAAAGAACCAAAGCAAATCTCTTCTAAGCATAAATGGCCATGGCATAAATTCAAATAATTTAAAAGTAAAAATAATCTAAAATGGCCAAATATTTGATAATATTAATATTAGATAGTCTTAGATATTCTCTCTTAGGCTTCATTTAGTCAACACATGTAAAATCACTGAGTCGTGGAACAAGCAGTTTATATATACATATGTTAGGCTTATAACACCTATCCTACGAGGTCCAACTAGTGACTAACCCTCACTCACTGACCAGGATGCAAGTAACTCACTATTTACTTCTAGGTGAATAGAGGCATTGGGTGAAAGGAAACGCTACCAAAACGCTAAACGCTACCCTGTCCGACCGGGATTCGAACCCTTGATTGTGAGACGAGAAGGAACAAGTCATTCATTTTTGTGTACTCACCTACGTGTGAGTACACACATTGATCCAATTCATGATTTAATGCTAATAATTTAAAAATGTAATAATTTAATTTAATTTATAATTTAATGCACATTAATGCTCGATCCAGCAGGATAGAGTATTAATCTTGGAGTCTGTCCTTTTAGCCGTCGGTTGTTTAAAGCACTGACTTTACCAACTTAACCTAAACCTAAACCTAACGTAACCTATAAACTAAGCTAACCTAAAACTAATTGAAGTTAATGACCGTATTATTTTTAACCTATAGGTATCAAAGGTTTATAAAGGGAGGAACAAGGAACTAGTTAAGGAACAAGTTTAACTTTTATTTAATATAGTTTATTTTTTAAAATAATTTTCTTTAATATAGTTTACATTAATGTTATGAAGGTTTATGAACTTTAAAAAAAGGTTGGTTATATTAGGTTAGGTTAGGTTAGGTTGGCTAGGTTGGTTAAACCCTAACTAACAACAGAAAATAAACTTCCCTCCTTCCCTCCCTAGATTTAAACTCATTTAAATTAAGAGTAAAGATCTTAAAGATCTTAACTAAATTTACTCCAATTATATAACTCCAATTATATATATAACTATATATATCTATATTAACTATATAATCTAACTATATATCTAATTATATAAATTATATAATTATATAAAAATAACTCCAATTAAATTGAGTTAAATTAATTTAAATTGATTTAATTGTAATTAATAAAATTGATAATTGAAATTTAATTATACCCCTCCCTCTCTCTATTCCTCCCTCCCTCCCTCTCTTCCTCCCTCCTTTCCGTCCCCCTGTTACCTGTGACACGAACCTATCCGTGTATCTTAGGGATTTTCGTGTATCTTATGTATGTCCGTGTATCTTATCTTATGGGATTTCGTAACCGTATTATGTTTAGGGTTATCCATGGGGTTCTGGGGTCCAGGAAGCCATTTGTGTCCCCTCAAATTGCCTCCCTTATCCTTATCCCCACCCACCTAGGTTCGAATCCCGTATCACACGGATTCACGGATCACACGGAAATGTATCCGTGTGATCAATCCGTGTGACTATCTATGCTTGTCTGTGATACACGGACATGTATCCAAGGATACACGAACACGTGTATCCATGGAGTTCTGGGTCCAGGAAGCCATTTGTGTCGACCCAAATTGCCTCCCTTCTCCCCACCTGAAATCCAGGTGAATTGAAAGACCTGCCCGAGGTCAGTGGATCCAGGTATCCGTCCGTGGGCCCCCGGATTTCAACCCTTCCCCACATTCCAAGGGATCAGTCAATCAATCTTCGGCTATCCAGAGAATCTATCGAAACTGATGCTCCTACAGGAGAGGACATCACAGAAATCTATCTGTGCCCTGTAGTTGCATCCGTTGCGACAGGCTCGAACGCAGGTCTATCCGGATTAGGAACATGTTCTATCCGACTAGGCCACGCTGGAGTTGCCATCTGAATAAAATTTGGCACCTGTATTTATACCTCGGAGCAAACAGGGTTAGTTAGTGTCTTTTTATAAACAATTGCAATGATTGACATGTGAAATTGTGAGTTTGTGTTGACAGTTAGAAAAAATGGCAGGGTTATTCGATGATGTTGCAGTCAAGTGAAGCAGTGTCATGAATGAATGAATAGAGGAGAATTTAGGCTAACTGACTGATATGTGAATGTTTAAACAGGTGTAATAATTAATATTTACTGGTGTATGTCCAAATGAGGCGAACGGTTTGGCTGGGTAAATTTAGCGTTATCGCCGCTAATTTCTCTGTTTGACACGGAGGAGGAGGGTGGGTAACACTGGGGGTGGAATGGGGGTAGGGATATGGCGGCCACCGTTAGGCGGAGGTTGTTGGTAGGGGGTGTCCAGAGGAGCTACCGTGGGTCATCCTGGGTTGTTGGGGGGGGGGGGGGGAAGGGAGGGTTGGCAGTTAGGTATTTAAACTTAATTTTTTGAGATAGGTTATATATGGTGAGGTGTTTAGGAAGGAATAAGAAAAGTGTTTGTGACTGAGTTGAGTATATTAGTTACTGTGATTCATGTTAGAAAGAATGTAGGTGCTGAAAATGTTTAAAGATTTGTTAATGACTTCATTTGTTTAATATTGTATGAATTAACGGTAAGTGAACACTGGAGATTGATATTCAACAGCATATTGAGTGGAGAAGTTTTAGCAGGCAGGCAGGCAGGCAGGCAGGCAGGCAGGCAGGCAGGCAGGCAGAAAGAAAATGGAATGACAAATGGTTACAGACATTTTCTTCACAGATGGTAAAAACTATTATAATCACATGTACACATTTCAATGTGCGACATTCTTACACAACACACACACACACACACACACACTCACAGGGTTGTGTGTGTCATCTAATCATCAACCTGTCACCTAATCAAACCTGAACTCCGTCACTTAAAACCTAATCTAACCAGTAACCCAAACTAACCTAAAACTGCATCATAGAGTTTACTCACACATACCAGCCAATTCTCCATTAAAGATAGTGCTTATAGCAACTATTTAGTCAAACCAACAACAAATGGAGTGTTTCTCCAAAATGAAAATGTTGGGATGCTATTGATCTCGCACAAATTCTATACAAATGCCACATACCTACCGGTAATTAAAGAACCAAAGCAAATCTCTTCTAAGCATAAATGGCCATGGCATAAATTCAAATAATTTAAAAGTAAAAATAATCTAAAATGGCCAAATATTTGATAATATTAATATTAGATAGTCTTAGATATTCTCTCTTAGGCTTCATTTAGTCAACACATGTAAAATCACTGAGTCGTGGAACAAGCAGTTTATATATACATATGTTAGGCTTATAACACCTATCCTACGAGGTCCAACTAGTGACTAACCCTCACTCACTGACCAGGATGCAAGTAACTCACTATTTACTTCTAGGTGAATAGAGGCATTGGGTGAAAGGAAACGCTACCAAAACGCTAAACGCTACCCTGTCCGACCGGGATTCGAACCCTTGATTGTGAGACGAGAAGGAACAAGTCATTCATTTTTGTGTACTCACCTACGTGTGAGTACACACATTGATCCAATTCATGATTTAATGCTAATAATTTAAAAATGTAATAATTTAATTTAATTTATAATTTAATGCACATTAATGCTCGATCCAGCAGGATAGAGTATTAATCTTGGAGTCTGTCCTTTTAGCCGTCGGTTGTTTAAAGCACTGACTTTACCAACTTAACCTAAACCTAAACCTAACGTAACCTATAAACTAAGCTAACCTAAAACTAATTGAAGTTAATGACCGTATTATTTTTAACCTATAGGTATCAAAGGTTTATAAAGGGAGGAACAAGGAACTAGTTAAGGAACAAGTTTAACTTTTATTTAATATAGTTTATTTTTTAAAATAATTTTCTTTAATATAGTTTACATTAATGTTATGAAGGTTTATGAACTTTAAAAAAAGGTTGGTTATATTAGGTTAGGTTAGGTTAGTTTAGGTTGGCTAGGTTGGTTAAACCCTAACTAACAACAGAAAATAAACTTCCCTCCTTCCCTCCCTAGATTTAAACTCATTTAAATTAAGAGTAAAGATCTTAAAGATCTTAACTAAATTTACTCCAATTATATAACTCCAATTATATATATAACTATATATATCTATATTAACTATATAATCTAACTATATATCTAATTATATAAATTATATAATTATATAAAAATAACTCCAATTAAATTGAGTTAAATTAATTTAAATTGATTTAATTGTAATTAATAAAATTGATAATTGAAATTTAATTATACCCCTCCCTCTCTCTATTCCTCCCTCCCTCCCTCTCTTCCTCCCTCCTTTCCGTCCCCTGTGTACCTG
>NW_027191307.1:0-12466 GCF_040958095.1 Procambarus clarkii
CCCCCACAAGCCACCCCACACACACTATACCCAAATTACCGCCCTCCCCTAACCCCAACCCTAACCCCTATTTAACTCATCATAATTACAAGGTTTGTCTGGACATAAGTCAGTCGCCTGACCTCGCTTTGTTATGGTGCAGTGGCAGCTTGGACAAGCCAGTTGTGTTGTAGCAGCTTAGACTGACACGTGACACATGTGGCGTCCGTGGCGTCCGTGGTGTTCGTGGCCTCCGTGGCGTCCGTGGTGTCCGTGGCGTCCGTGGCGTCCGTGGCGTCCGTGGTGTCCGTGGCCTCCGTGGCGTCCATGGCGTCCGTGGTGTCCGTGGCGTCCGTGGCGTCCGTGGCGTCCGTGGTGTCCGTGGCGTCCGTGGCGTCCGTGGCCTCCGTGGCGTCCGTGGCCTCCGTGGCGTCCATGGTGTCCGTGGCGTCCGTGGCCTCCGTGGTGTCCGTGGCGTCCGTGGCTTCCGTGGCGTCCGTGGCTTCCGTGGCCTCTGTGGCCTCCGTGGCGTCCGTGGCGTCCGTGGCGTCCGTGGCCTCCGTGGCGTCCGTGGCCTCAGTCATGATGCAACTTGGATAGACCAGTTATGCTCTGGCAACGTGGACAAGCCATTTTTGCCGTGGCAAATTCGATCAAACCAATTTGGCAAGTTTGACATCCTCGGTGAGAGGAACTTTTCACCGTAGAGTTCGAATCTCAAACTGGAGATTCGAACCCTCGCTCCCTGGCCTTATTCGTGAGTCTGTCTACATGGGAACTAAACATATGCACATAAGTAGGAATAAATTGGCGTGTGAACATACACGCATTCTTACATTCTTAAATTTTTTTAACGTGGCTTCTCCATCAGTATCTTTTATATCGCTATCATGTCTCCCTTCTCTTCTACTCCAGTGTAGGGTTTCCCCTGGTAGCTGAGTGGCCTGAAATATGTGTGTGTGTTGGTGAAAATTGTTGTTGTTGTTGTTGTTTTAGATTTAGCTACTCAGAACGAAATGTCCATGTAGCACGGGCTATGGTGATCCCGTAACCCACTATTGTGTGAGGGATCGGCTCCTCCTCCCCCTTATTTATTTTGTTGAATCTTTTCTTGAAACTGTTTGGAATTCACTCCAGTTGTTTCTCGAGTTATTTCGTTCCACTCATTACTCTTTCTGACATTCTCTCTCTCTCTCTCTCTCTCTCTCTCTCTCTCTCTCTCTCTCTCTCTCTCTCTCTCTCTCTCTCTCTCTCTCTCTCTCTCTCTCTCACTGTACCGTGTAGCGGCCATTGATCACATCCGGCAGAGTAGTCCCCCCCAACACCCACATATATCACCACAAGCTCCAAATTTTATTCCCAAAAATTTGTAAAAGAAAATAGAGTAGAGGGGGTAGGAGGAGGAGGAGAGAGAAAGGGATAAAAATGGGATAAGGGAAAGGGGGATCGTTGTCCTCCCATCCCTGGGAATGTCTTAAAGTATATTACACCCAGGAAGCTGGTGATGGGAAGGGAGGAATGTGGTGGGAAAGGAGAAATAAGAGGAAAAGTGGGATATTAGAGTCGATTTGATATGAAGGATCAGTTGACCAGACCACACACTAGAAGGTGAAGGGACGACGACGTTTCGGTCTGTCCTGGACCATTCTCAAGTCCAGAACATTCTCAAGTCTGAAGTCAAGTCCAAGACTTGAGAATGGTCCAGGACGGACCGAAACGTCGTCGTCGTTCCTTCACCTTCTAGTGTGTGGTCTGGTCAACATACTTCAGCCACGTTATTGTGACTCCTTGCCTGCATATGGAGGATTAGATGGGGGACAGGGAGACTGCTGATATCCTCGTCTACGTTGGGAGGCGATGCCTTGTACGGGGTTGTATAACCGTGTCAGGAGTTAGTAACCGTGCCAAGTGCAGTTTTAAAACATGCCGAGTAGAATGATTCGATGCTTTCCTGAGGAACATCCGACATAGTTCTTCTATGGACACGGCAAGATGGAAACGCCGACCACTTGAGAAATATTGTAGGTTAGGTCTGGTCTGAGGCCTGGTCGACGACCGGGTCGCGGGGACGCTAAGCCCCGGAAGCACCTCAAGGTAGGTTCGGGCAATTTAGTACAAGAGGAGGGAGTTACTGCTGAGTGAACAGGGTCGAAGGGTTAAAGATTGTATGGCAACTTGTCAATCTTCCCTGGCCACGAATCGAACCCAGGACTAAATCGCTCTGACGAGGCACAGGGCGAGTGTCTCTCTCTCTCTCTCTCTCTCTCTCTCAGCTAATGCTTTATCTCACAGGAAATTTCCGGAATTATCGTACACGTAGCATCAACACCCGCAGCCAAGTGTTGCCATCTCTCACTTCTTTAAACCCCAGCTGGCAATATTACTAAAATGGGGGGTACGATAACTTCTCTTGGGTACGATAACGTAACTTTGGGAGTGTTCTCCGTTATTTTAATTACTTTAGCCCTGGCTTAAATTACATTTTCTTTACCAGGTTACCAAAATTATCTATCCCCAGGGGGGGTTGCCTGCCTACGATAATTCAGACATAATCATTTTTATCGTAGAGTTGGTTTACCAAAAATAATACCAGTGTCGCCTCATAATATATATATATATATATATATATATATATATATATATATATATATATATATATATATATATATATATATATATATATATATAAAGACAGAGAAAACTTGAATGGTTCTCAAGCTCTCTCTCTCTCTCTCTCTCTGTCTGTCTCTCTCTCTCTCTCGTCTTCACATGTTTCTTCCCCCCCATTTCTCTCCCCATATTTATCACCAGTTGCCTCCTCACTCTCACACAATGGGACTCTATTACCTCTTCATCATGTCATATATTCCTCGCCTTTACTCGTGTTCGCCTTATTCCCATCTTCTTTCTTATTGTGTTCTGTTATTAACTTTTAGATTTCTTCTGGCGTTCCTGTGTTTCCTGAGTCGTGTGTGTGGGTTTGTGTTGTAGGTCTCGGTTGTGTGTTTGTGTGGGTGTTGTTTGTGTGTGTGTGTGTTGCTTGTGATTGTGTGTGGGGGCTTTGTTGTGTTCGCACCTGAATGTGCCATTGTGTGGTTGAGCTTCAGCTCTTGGTGTGTTTTAATACAATTATTCATTCTGTTCAGCTGAAGAATGTAAGTGTGGAGGAAATTGCAGGCAGTTTTTTTTATGTTCACCCAAACATCTTTATAACATATATATATATATATATATATGCAATTGATGATCACAAAACACTGATCATTTTATGCGGAAAATCCACAGAGAAATATGAAATGAGGTGAACGTTTCGGCTTTGTTAAAGCCTTTGTCAACACCAGACTGACTAAGGAGAAGGGAGAAGGGGGAGGATATATAGGCCGACACCTGACCAACCCATCCCTAGGGTTGGTCAGGTGTAATTAACCAAAAACAGGTATAGCTTAGCTTAGAATGGAAAAAGAGGATTAATGTCTGACCGCTTAATCCTCTTTTCCATTCTAAGCTAAGCTATACCTGTTTTTGGTTAATTACACCTGACCAACCCTAGGGATGGGTTGGTCAGGTGTCGGCCTATATATCCTCCCCCTTCTCCCTTCTCCTTAGTCAGTCTGGTGTTGACAAAGGCTTTAACAAAGCCGAAACGTTCACCTCATTTCATATTTCTCTGTGGATTTTCCGCATATATATATATATATATATTGGTGTATACTGGCAGCAGGTTTTCTTTCAAACATGTTTCATTGAATATGACCGCATATTCTGTATTTATTATTTTCTGGTTTAGGGCTTCTATCCCTCTAACTATTTTCTTAGCATCAGGGCTTAATTGAAATAGGAGTTCTCCAAAACTCATTTTCGTACTTTTAAGGTGAAGAAAAGAAGTGATTTACTATAGAGTGTATTACACTTATTTGTATAATTTGCACGACGTTTCGAACCTCCATGGTTCATTCTCAAGTGAACAGATCTTACAATACTAGTTGATTTTATACCCGCATTAGGTCAGGTGATAATACAATAAAGGTGAAAACATGGGGGGATACATAAGGGATAAACATAGGGGCTGCAGAAGGCTTATTGGCCCATACGAGGCATCTCCAATCTAAACACAAAGATTAATCCAGTGTAATTGGCCTGTTATGTTGGACATTGTCTTCTGTGTTGGCATCGATATGTTCTTGTCTTGTCCTTACTAGTAAGGACAAGACAAGAACATATCGATGCCAACACAGAAGACAATGTCCAATATATATATATATATATATATATATATATATATATATATATATATATATATATATATATATATATGCAATTGACGATCACGAAACACTGATGATTTGTTTGCAGAAAATCCACAAAGTATATATATATATATATATATATATATATATATATATATATATATATATATATATATATATATATATATATATATATATATATATATATATACATATATATATATATATATATATATATATATATATATATATATATATATATATATATATATATATATATATATATAAATATGAAGGTGTACTGGATAACACAACTCTTCAGCTGAGAAAGCTATTATTGTGACTCTTATGTAATTAATGTACTTAACTTTTTATGTAGACTTTGCCAATTATAAATGAACGACCATTTGGCCAAACCACATGTAATGGACGGTAGAGAGACGGTCTATCTTCGTGCAGGTCGGCGTTCAATCCCCGACTATCCAATTGGTCGGGCACCATTCCTTCCCAAGTCCCATAACAAATCTTTATCCTGACCCCTTCCAAATATATAGACGTAATGACTTACTGCTTTAATCTAAGTGACTTTACCTTAGAAGTAAAGTCTTTGATTGATTGATTGATCAATCACAGTTAACGACTTCGTAATGCAACTGAGGCGGCGCGTCACTTTACGTAGTCACACGTAGGAGACCTCTCACTCAGGCCATTAGCGGCGGGTCATTCAAGCACTAATTACTAATGCAATAAAGTTGAACCATGGTTAGTTGAGCTCCAGCCATTGGGGGTGGAAGAACCGTGGGCTCGTTAGGACCTTATCTCACCCCGGCAGTGTGGTCAGGGAAGGCGTAAATTGGGTGGTTGGATCATTAGGCAAGGCAGATTGGTGTGTGTGTGTTGTAGCCATTGTGTTGCGTGGTCACACTTTCCCTGTTTGTTCAGGGTCGGGCCTCGTTCCATGATGGAGCGACGCCCCCCTCAATATTGAGTTTTGAGTGACGTAGCACATTGGTAGATGGATAGGAGGAGGAGGAGAGGGAAAAGAGGGAAGGGAAAGGGAGGGGGGAATAGAGGAAGGGTAAGAAGAGTAATGGGAAGATTGATTGAGAGGGCGAGAAATGCGTAGGGAGGGAAATGGAAGGATTGGAAGAGAAGGGGTGAGTGAAGGATTGAGAGTGAAAGTGGCCAGAGGAGAATGAGTATATGGGGTGGTAAGAGGATATATTATTATTTTTATTACTTAATATATTACAAAAAAAATGATAATTATATTTAAATGCTTTTCCAATACTTGTGAACTCCACCACAAATGTTTCTCAAAGTATCCACAAATAGTGCTGGAATATCTGCCGCAGATATTCCAGCGCCCCTGAACGTCTTCCGTGGTTATCTTCCCAGCACTGAAGAACTCCATCCTGGATATCTTTCCAAGGTGGATATCTTTCCAGGACGCAAAAACCTCCATTGCATACACCCCCTTGCAGCGCTAATCATCATTCCAGCACTTTAAGAGGTTCTTGAAAACTCTTAAAACACAAATCAAATATATTGTAACTTTCATTCCAGCATACAAGAGCCATTTGGGAGAGCCAGTAGTGATTCAAGGAGCTTTACTACCTCCACTTTTCCAGCGCTCAATGTCCCTTTCCATTACCTTTCCAGCATCCAGAATACCCTTTAAAATCGCGTTTCAACAGCAATATTAAAACATCTTTCCAGGACTTGACTCTTGAAAGAGCAATATAGAGACGACTCTCAAGAGTTACCAATACCCCTTAAACCTTAAGGTACTTAACACACCTACGTCTCAAACTTTTCTCCTGAGACCCGGAATTTTCAGTTAGTTTTCTTTCCGTTATGGCTAGACTCTGTTACCTAGCAGTAAAATAGGTACCTGGGTGTTAGTCAGCTGTCACGGGCTGCTTCCTGGGGGGTGGAGGCCTGGTCGAGGACCGGGCCACGGGGACACTAAAAAAGTCCCGAAATCATCTCAAGATAACCTCACGATAGACTGAGAGGCCGTAGTAGGGAAGAGATTAGGTCTCTTAGGTCACAATAGATTAGGTCTTCAATTCTCCTTTCAGTGAGTCTGCGACTATTGCGCTGATGTGTAAATTTGGGACGTTTGCGGAAGTTTTTTTTTAACTGTTCCGTTGTTCATTTTCCAGTGAAATGAGCAAAGAAATGACGATTCTTTGTACGTATAATTACAAAAAAATATTCCATGTCGTTTGCTTCCATTGGTGAGATCTGTCTCGCTATTCTATTATTTCCTTCGAGGGACTTCTATTTAGGACGTTTATGTAGAATTTAGAACTTTTAGAATTGACATTATCTCTCATCCTTTGTCTAAGATCTTAACCCTCAGGTAACCAGAGCCGGAACTCATTACCCACTGCAGCCACTTACCTGCCTGGAACTTTAACTATCCAGCCACGACACTATGAAACCTCCCGCCAAACACACCGAAACTACGACGTTGGTACAACGTTCGAACAAGTTTTAACACCTCCTAACCAGTTATAACAACCAATATAGCAAGTTGTAACAACGTTCTAATACGTCATAAATACGTTAAGCCAAGATGTAACAACTTTATTACAAGTTGTAACAAGCGGAAAATAGAGACAGTTTCGGTTTGTGCTTCCAGGGCTGTTACCCCATCCCCTCTATCCTGCCACCTTTCTATCCCCTCTATTTTCAACGGTACCCCTCCTTCAACTTCGGCCATTTCATTTGGTTTCCACCTGGAGACTTTATCACCTTTCCATTGGTCTAGAAACTCAAACTCGCAGGAAATTCTGGTCCAGGGACTTTGAGAAAAGATCACCAGCTTTGTAAATCAACATTTTCATCTTCATTAACTAGACTGGCAAAGTTCCGGCAGGAAGAGTTAGAGTTAACTTTTTCTCCATTTGGCTGGAGGCGCTTTTATGGTGTGCTCTGAGCTGTATAGATTATTGAGAGAGGTGCCGAGGGAGCAGGAGGAGGAAGAGAAGGAAGAGAATGAGGGGGAACAGGTGCAACAGGAGGAAGAGGAGCAGCAGGAGGGGACACTAAAAACCGAGTTGGTTAAACCCCGATGATGGTAGAAACCTTCGTAGAGTGGAACTAAGATAGGAAGAAACCTACACAGAAACCCACTTATTCTGGATCCAAGATAGAAACCAATGGGCCTACTATCCCAGGTAACAAGAGTTTCCAGGGTGAAAAACAGGCACTACATTTTCAATACAAGCTTCAAGACATTCTTTCCGAAATATATAATGTTAATCTTTGAATAAAAGTCTCTTTATATAACAGAGAAAATGATAACGACGCTCAACACTAAAACTATTTTTTTCTGAACCACAAATGACGCTGCACATAGTGAAACGACGACGGACTGAGCGCCTTATGTTGTAATTGCCGCCTTGTGGTTGTCCAAGGAGTTGGATATGGTGTGAGACCTTGTTTGCATTGGCCTTGTGGATCACAGTGCGGCTTTCCCTGCCATGCCTGGTGCCTACTAGGATGGCTAGTCCATCTAGAAAGAGTAAGACTATTGCTCTCCACACACACACACACACACACACACACACACACACACACACACACACACACACACACACACACACACACACACACACACACTCTATCAAGTGTAGATATGATAGAGCCCGATAGGCTCAGGAATCTGTACACCTGTTGATTGACGGTTGAGAGGCGGGACCAAAGAGCCAGAGCTCAACCCCCGCAAACACAACTAGGTGAGTACAACTAGGTGAGTACACAAACAAAGGGGAATCACAATAATGTTTCCACAGGCACAAGGCGTGTGTCTGGGGGGGTCACAGAGGACACTGGTTCGATACTCGTTTTGTTCCAATGAATTTCTCCTAGATCTTCACTATGTAAACTATCATGTTAGGAAGTCTGTCTCTCTCTCTCTCTCTCTTGTCTGTCTGTCTCTCTTTCTCTCTTGTCTGTGTCTCTCTCTCTCTCTCTCTCTCTCTCTCTCTCTCTCTCTCTCTCTCTCTCTCTCTCTCTCTCTCTCTCTCTCTCTCTCTCTCTCTCTCTCTCTCTCTCAGTAACAATCACAGAATCAAAGGGTAATGCAAATGTTCACTAGAGATTAAAGTGTAGTCCGTCGCATGCATCATCGCCTAATGGCAGTTCGCTTCCTCTTTTTAGCAGCTCGTTCATGGCGATTCTGATATCTTGAATTATTCATGATTTCAGATGACTGAGCGAGATCCGTTGGTGACTGGCATGCGGGTGTGAGTGTGTGTGTGTGTTGCGGTATATATGAGTGCGTGCCTATGCGTTTCTGTCCATGTCTGTGTATTTGGGAGCGAGCCTTTGTGTGTGTGAGCGTGCGTGTGTGTGTGTGTGTTTGAGCTCACGCCTTCCTCTGTGTGTGTGTGTGTGTTTACTAGTTGTGTTTTTGCGGGGGTTGAGCTTTGCTCTTTCGGCCCGCCTCTCAACTGTCAATCAACTGTTTACTAACTACTTTTTTTTTTTCCCCCACGCCACACACACACACCCCAGGAAGCAGCCCGTGACAGCTGACTAACTCCCAGGTACCTATTTACTGCTAGGTAACAGGGGCACTTAGGGTGAAAGAAACTTTGCCCATTTGTTTCTGCCTCGTGCGGGAATCGAACCTGCGCCACAGAATTACGAGTCCTGCGCGCTATCCACCAGGCTACGAGGCCCCATGTGTGTGTGTGTGTGTGTGTGTGTGTGTGTGTGTGTGTGTGTGTGTGTGTGTGTGTGTGTGTGTGTGTGTGTATACATGAATAGTTTCCTATATGTGATAATAGTATTATTAAGTAATGTTAATGTCTTCTCACAGACATAGGATAACATAGGATAACAACCCACACTCCCGTATTTGTGAAATTTAGGTAAAGATTTACTCCAAGTCTTTCGCACTCTCCTGAGTGCTTTGTCAAAGTCTGAGTGTGTGATTAGGACGAGACTTACATCTCGACGTCTAATGAGGCTATTATCCTAGATCCTGATCAGGTCATTGATCATGATTAGTCGGGATTAGAAGTGACCTGGGCCAAGAAGGATAAGAGGACTTATCCTCCTTGATAAGATAAAAGTGTGGGTTTTATCCAATGTTATTATTAATTATTGGTATAATTTCTAATTATTTACAACGTCTCAATTCTCACTTACAGCGATATACAGAGGTATATGGCTGCTACTTAAGAAGTTTTCAAGGTTTACAGCAAAACCTCCAGGAGGGTGGGGGGGATGTGATTTACGAGAGCTTGTGTACTGGCTTGGTTTACAATGGTGTACTGAGAGAGGTGGTAGCCCCTTCATGTCTGCTGTGAGACACCACTTGGATTATTAACCTATTGTGGTTTGTGTTTTGTGTGTGTGTCTGCTGTCTTACTTGTTTGTTGAGGGCTGGTAAACCCATGGTTTTATTGGCTGGTTGATTGTCTGATTGGCTTGCTTGCTTGCTTGCTATCATCACCTCGGGGCTGGGAAAGTATACTTCACGCTCCTTGCTCACTCATGTATACCGGTTTACACCAGGCTGCAGGTTAACACCGTCTGCTCGCTAGTTAAACAACCGTTCGTTACCAATTTACAACCCAGCCTGGCTCGCGTTGGTTGTAAACTCACACAAACACAATTAAGGGCTATTAGATTCCATTAGCTGCGTTGGGATGTGAGTTTAGTGCAACACTTACGGTAAGTGATAATAGTTTTGTGTAAAGTCACTGCACTACTAAGTACAGTGAATATATAATGAACATTAGAGTGTTGTAATACAGTGTTGTACTCATTCTACCTTCAATATATGTGTGTATATGTGTGTATATGTGTGTGTGTGTGTGTGTGTGTGTACTCACCTAATTGTGCTTGCGGGGGTTGAGCTTTGGCTCTTTGGTCCCTTGTGTGTGTGTGTCTATGTGTGTGTGTGTGTCTATGTGTGTGTGTGTGTGTGTCTATGTGTGTGTGTGTGTGTCTATGTGTGTGTGTGTGTGTGTGTGTGTGTGTGTGTGTGTGTGTGTGAAATAAACCAACGTTGCTTAGACATAAGTAAACCTTTTAAGAATTTTAAAGATATATTTAGATATAAAAAATGATCGAGACTTTAAATTATTTAACTGCACTTATGCTATTGTAATAATTGTTCTTCTTTCAGAAATAATAATTGCAACATTTTCGTCTTTTCAGGTATGCGAAGAGAAGATTACCAGGATAAAGGTAAAGCTTCAAGAAGTGGGTCTGTCCTGGAGAATTACGATTGTGCACACGCACACACACACACACACACACACACACACACACACACACACACACACACACACACACACACACACACACACACACTGTGGGGCCTCGTAGCCTGGTGGATAGCGCGCAGGATTCGTAATTCTGTGGCGCGGGTTCGATTCCCGCACGAGGCAGAAACAAATGGGCAAAGTTTCTTTCACCCTGAATGCCCCTGTTACCTAGCAGTAAATAGGTACCTGGGAGTTAGTCAGCTGTCACGGGCTGCTTCCTGGTGTGTGTGTGTGTGTGTGTGTGTGTGTGGTGTGGAGAAAAAAAAAAAAAAAAAAAAAAAAGTAGTTAGTAAACAGTTGATTGACAGTTGAGAGGCGGGCCGAAAGAGCAAAGTTCAACCCCCGTAAAAACACAACTAGTAAACACACACACACACACACACACACACACACACACACACACACACGAGACGAAGATAAATAATCGGAGATTTGAAGGCTGAGTCAATGCATAGAACACTCGGCTATTGTAAAGTCTGGGCCCATGAGATGAAGCTCGACCTCTTAGTTCTAAACACGTATGCACATCGGGTTTTCACTTCCTCTCTGAACGTCTTGGCATGGTTGTAGACATTTTCAGACACCAACTTCATTCCTCTTGTCTGTTTCGTTATTCTACAGTGAGGTCTCTCTCTCTCCCTCTCTCTCTCTCTCTCTCTCTCTCTCTCTCTCTCTCTCTCTCTCTCTCTCTCTCTCTCTCTCTCTCTCTCTCTCTCTCTCTCTCTCTCTCTCCTTCCTCGTGGTGTTAATAATATTGTTAATAACCTTTCTTGAAGGGTTATTAACATGTAGGCACGAAAGGGCCCCCGCCACCAAGGCAAGTCTTCGTGAAGGTAATCCCTTTCATTTCAGTTTTATTTAAGCTAATTAACATAATTAAATTTAACCTGGAGCAATCAGCCTTGACTAATGTGCCTTAAGGCTGCTGTAATTAACTTACTGCCAGCTAGACAAGTCGTCGGCAAAGCCTGAATATATATATATATATATATATATATATATATATATATATATATATATATATATATATATATATATATATATATATATATATATATATATATGTATGTGTGTATATCACGAAAATAAACACGTGATTAAGAATGTGACAATGTCTGACCACGGAGGAAAAATGAAACAGGAATTTCCTTAAGTACTTTCGTATATTAAATACATCTTCAGAAGGTGTTTCGTATATTAAATACATCTTCACCTTCTGAAGATGTATTTAATATACGAAAGTACTTAAGGAAATTCCTGTTTCATTTTTCCTCCGTGGTCTGACATTGTCATATATATATATATATATATATATATATATATATATATATATATATATATATATATATATATATATATATATATATATGGTGTATGGGTCTGCTTGTAAGAGTTGGGTCGACTACCGACCAGGTCGACCCGACCAACTTGGCTTCATTACCAGAGTCTAAAAGGTGATATAGTGGAGTGTGCATCTGAGATCATGTCCCGCAGGCCAGGACGAAGGGAGAGTGTTCAGGGTGAGTTGGGAGAGAGGGAGAGAGAGAGGAAGGAGAGTTTTGAGGAAGGGGGAATGGAAGAAATACAGTGGGAGGGACTAGGAGGGGGAGAGGGGGGGGGAGCCATTGGGTCTTTGTGGAAGCTGGTTTAATGTTGGGTCTGAGATCTATCACCCACTTGAGGGTTATTAAGGCTAATCAGCCTTTTGTAGGGTTATTAAGACTTGTCAACCTCTACAGGAAAATTATCTTCATAACCGAAGAGATTTTTTCCTCATATCCCAAGAAAGTCACGCTCTTGGTCCTGGCACACTGGACTAACCTCGTCTCCTTGACTGAGATTGAAAACCCAACATGAATAACATAATTTCTGAGAAGTCTTGAACGGTTCAGTTCGCCGCTTCGAAACGTGTACCGTGGTTCGTTTGGTTTATGGGCTGGTCCT
>NW_027191308.1:0-12463 GCF_040958095.1 Procambarus clarkii
ACGTGCCCCCCCCCTCGTCAGTTACCCCACGTGTCCCCCCCTCGTCAGTTACCCCACGTGTCCCCCCCCTCGTCAGTTACCCCACGTGTCCCCCCCTCGTCAGTTACCCCACGTGTCCCCCCCTCGTCAGTTACCCCACGTGTCCCCCCCTCGTCAGTTACCCCACGTGTCCCCCCCCATCGTCAGTTACCCCACGTGTCCCCCCCCCCCTTTCAGTTACCCCACGTGCCCACCCCCTGTCAGTTACCCCACGTGTCCCTCCCTCTCGTCAGTTACCCCACGTGTCCCCCCCTCGTCAGTTACCCCACGTGTCCCCCCCCGTCAGTTACCCCACGTGTCCCTCCCCCTCGTCAGTTACCCCACGTGTCCCCCTCCCTCGTCAGTTACCCCACGTGTCCCCCCCCTTCAGTTACCCCACGTGTCCCCCCCCCCTTCAGTTACCCCACGTGTCCCCCCCCCTTCAGTTACCCCACGTGTCCCCCCCCTCGTCAGTTACCCCACGTGTCCCCCCCTCGTCAGTTACCCCACGTGTCCCCCCCTCGTCAGTTACCCCACGTGTCCCCCCCCCTCGTCAGTTACCCCACGTGCCCCCCCTGTCAGTTACCCCACGTGTCCCCCCCCCCGTGTCCCCCCCCCCGTGTCCCCCCCCTTGTCAGTTACCCCACGTGTGCCCCCCTCGTCAGTTATCCCACGTGCCCCCCCTGTCAGTTACCCCACGTGTCCCTCCCCCCGTCAGTTACCCCACGTGTCCCCCCCTCGTCAGTTACCCCACGTGCCCCCCCCCTGTCAGTTACCCCACGTGTCCCCCCCCCGTCAGTTACCCCACGTGCCCCCCCCCTCGTCAGTTACCCCACGTGTCCCTCCCCGTCAGTTACCCCACGTGTCCCCCCCTCGTCAGTTACCCCACGTGTCCCCCCCTCGTCAGTTACCCCACGTGTCCCCCCTCGTCAGTTACCCCACGTGTCCCCCCCCATCGTCAGTTACCCCACGTGTCCCCCCCCCTTTCAGTTACCCCACGTGCCCCCCCCCCTGTCAGTTACCCCACGTGTCCCTCCCTCTCGTCAGTTACCCCACGTGTCCCCCCCGTCAGTTACCCCACGTGTCCCTCCCCCTCGTCAGTTACACCACGTGACCCCCTCCCTCGTCAGTTACCCCACGTGTCCCCCCCCCTTCAGTTACCCCACGTGTCCCCCCCCCCTCGTCAGTTACCCCACGTGTCCCCCCTCGTCAGTTACCCCACGTGTCCCCCCCCTCGTCAGTTACCCCACGTGTCCCCCCCCCTTCAGTTACCCCACGTGTCCCCCCCCTTCAGTTACCCCACGTGTCCCCCCCTCGTCAGTTACCCCACGTGTCCCCCCCTCGTCAGTTACCCCCCGTGTCCCCCCCTTGTCAGTTACCCCACGTGTGCCCCTCTCGTCAGTTATCCCACGTGCCCCCCCCCCTCGTCAGTTACCCCACGTGTCCCTCCCCCCGTCAGTTACCCCACGTGTGCCCCCCTCGTCAGTTATCCCACGTGCCCCCCCCCCTCGTCAGTTACCCCACGTGTCCCTCCCCCCGTCAGTTACCCCACGTGTCCCCCCCTCGTCAGTTACCCCACGTGCCCCCCCCCCTGTCAGTTACCCCACGTGCCCCCCCCCCCTGTCAGTTACCCCACGTGCCCCCCCCTGTCAGTTACCCCACGTGCCCCCCCCTGTCAGTTACCCCACGTGTCCCTCCCCCTCGTCAGTTACCCCACGTGTCCCTCCCCCTCGTCAGTTACCCCACGTGTCCCCCCCTGTCAGTTACCCCACGTGTCCCCCCCGTCAGTTACCCCACGTGTCCCTCCCCCTCGTCAGTTACCCCACGTGTCCCTCCCCCTCGTCAGTTACCCCACGTGCCCCCCCCTGTCAGTTACCCCACGTGTCCCTCCCCCCCGTCAGTTACCCCACGTGTCCCTCCCCCCCGTCAGTTACCCCACGTGCCCCCCCCCTGTCAGTTACCCCACGTGCCCCCCCCTTTCAGTTACCCCACGTGGCCCCCCCTGTCTGTTACCCCACGTGTCCCCCCCGTCAGTTACCTCACGTGTCCCTCCCCCCCGTCAGTTACAACACGTGTCCCTCCCCCCCGTCAGTTACCCCACGTTTCCCTCCCCCCGTCAGTTACCCCACGTGTCCCTCCCCCCCGTCAGTTACCCCACGTGTCCCCCCCTCGTCAGTTACCCCCCGTGTCCCCCCCTTGTCAGTTACCCCACGTGTGCCCCCCTCGTCAGTTATCCCACGTGCCCCCCCCCTCGTCAGTTACCCCACGTGTCCCTCCCCCCGTCAGTTACCCCACGTGTGCCCCCCTCGTCAGTTATCCCACGTGCCCCCCCCCTCGTCAGTTACCCCACGTGTCCCTCCCCCCGTCAGTTACCCCACGTGTCCCCCCCTCGTCAGTTACCCCACGTGCCCCCCCCCCTGTCAGTTACCCCACGTGCCCCCCCCCCCCTGTCAGTTACCCCACGTGCCCCCCCCTGTCAGTTACCCCACGTGTCCCTCCCCCTCGTCAGTTACCCCACGTGTCCCTCCCCCTCGTCAGTTACCCCACGTGTCCCCCCCCTGTCAGTTACCCCACGTGTCCCCCCCCGTCAGTTACCCCACGTGTCCCTCCCCCTCGTCAGTTACCCCACGTGTCCCTCCCCCTCGTCAGTTACCCCACGTGCCCCCCCCTGTCAGTTACCCCACGTGCCCCCCCCGTCAGTTACCCCACGTGTCCCTCCCCCCCGTCAGTTACCCCACGTGTCCCTCCCCCCCGTCAGTTACCCCACGTGCCCCCCCCCTGTCAGTTACCCCACGTGCCCCCCCCCTTTCAGTTACCCCACGTGGCCCCCCCCTGTCTGTTACCCCACGTGTCCCCCCCGTCAGTTACCTCACGTGTCCCTCCCCCCCGTCAGTTACCCCACGTGTCCCTCCCCCCCGTCAGTTACCCCACGTTTCCCTCCCCCCGTCAGTTACCCCACGTGTCCCTCCCCCCCGTCAGTTACCCCACGTGTCCCTCCCCCCCGTCAGTTACCCCACGTGTCCCTCCCTCCCCGTCAGTTACCCCACGTGTCCCTCCCCCCCGTCAGTTACCCCACGTGTCCCTCCCCCCGTCAGTTACCCCACGTGTCCCTCCTCCTCGTCAGTTACCCCACGTGTCCCTCCTCCTCGTCAGTTACCCCACGTGTCCCTCCTCCTCGTCAGTTACCCCACGTGTCCCTCCTCCTCGTCAGTTACCCCACGTGTCCCTCCTCCTCGTCAGTTACCCCACGTGTCCCTCCCCCCCGTCAGTTACCCCATGTTTCCCCCCCCCTGTCAGTTACTCCACGTGCCCCCCCTGTCAGTTACCCCACGTGCCTTCCCCTGTCAGTTACCCCACGTGCCCCCCCCCCCTGTCTGTTACCCCACGTGTCCCTCCTCCTCGTCAGTTACCCCACGTGTTTCCTCCTCGTCAGTTACCCCACGTGTCCCTCCTCCTCGTCAGTTACCCCACGTGTCCCTCCTCCTCGTCAGTTACCCCACGTGTCCCTCCTCCTCGTCAGTTACCCCACGTGTCCCTCCTCCTCGTCAGTTACCCCACGTGTCCCTCCTCCTCGTCAGTTACCCCACGTGTCCCTCCTCCTCGTCAGTTACCCCACGTGTCCCTCCTCCTCGTCAGTTACCCCACGTGTCCCTCCTCCTCGTCAGTTACCCCACGTGTCCCTCCCCCCCGTCAGTTACCCCACGTGTCCCTCCCCCCGTCAGTTACCCCACGTGTCCCTCCCCCCCGTCAGTTACCCCACGTGTCCCTCCCCCCGTCAGTTACCCCACGTGCCCCCCCCTGTCAGTTACCCCACGTGCCCCCCCCCTGTCAGTTACCCCACGTGCCCCCCCCTGTCAGTTACCCCACGTGCCCCCCCCTGTCAGTTACCCCACGTGTCCCTCCCCCTCGTCAGTTACCCCACGTGTCCCTCCCCCCCGTCAGTTACCCCCGTGCCCCCCCCCTGTCAGTTACCCCACGTGTCCCCCCCCGTCAGTTACCCCACGTGCCCCCCCCTGTCAGTTACCCCACGTGTCCCCCCCGTCAGTTACCCCACGTGTCCCTCCCCCTCGTCAGTTACCCCACGTGTCCCTCCCCCTCGTCAGTTACCCCACGTGTCCCTCCCCCTCGTCAGTTACCCCACGTGTCCCTCCCCCCCCGTCAGTTACCCCACGTGTCCCTCCCCCCCCCGTCAGTTACCCCACGTGTCCCTCCCCCTCGTTAGTTACCCCACGTGTCCCTCCCCCCCGTCAGTTACCCCACGTGTCCCCCCCCGTCAGTTACCCCACGTGTCCCTCCCCCTCGTCAGTTACCCCACGTGTCCCTCCCCCTCGTCAGTTACCCCACGTGTCCCTCCCCCTCGTCAGTTACCCCACGTGTCCCCCCCCCGTCAGTTACCCCACGTGTCCCCCCCCGTCAGTTACCCCACGTGTCCCCCCCCCCCCGTCAGTTACCCCACGTGCCTCCCCCTCGTCAGTTACCCCACGTGCCCCCCCCCCCCCTCGTCAGTTACCCCACGTGCCCCCCCCCCTCGTCAGTAACCCCACGTGCCCCCCCCTCGTCAGTTGCCCCACGTGTCCCCCCTCGTCAGTTACCCCACGTGTCCCCCCTCGTCAGTTACCCCACGTGTCCCCCCCCCTCGTCATTTACCCCACGTGTCCCCCCTCGTCAGTTACCCCACGTGTCCCCCCCTCGTCAGTTACCCCACGTGCCCCCCCCCCTGTCAGTTACCCCACGTGTCCCCCCGTCAGTTACCCCACGTGCCCCCCCCCTGTCAGTTACCCCACGTGTCCCTCCTCGTCAGTTACCCCACGTGCCCCCCCCTGTCAGTTACCCCACGTGTCCCTCCCCCCCGTCAGTTACCCCACGTGTCCCCCCGTCAGTTACCCCACGTGTCCCCCCGTCAGTTACCCCACGTGTCCCTCCCCCCCGTCAGTTACCCCACGTGTCCCTCCCCCCCGTCAGTTACCCCACGTGTCCCCCCCCGTCAGTTACCCCACGTGTCCCCCTTCCCCGTCAGTTACCCCACGTGTCCCCCCCCTCGTCAGTTACCCCACGCGTCCCCCCCCCCTCGTCAGTTACCCCACGTGCCCCCCTCCCCCCGTCAGTTACCCCACGTGTCCCCCTCGTCAGTTACCCCACGTGCCCCCCTCCCCCCGTCAGTTACCCCACGTGTCCCCCTTGTCAGTTACCCCACGTGTCCCCCGCCCCCCCCCTCGTCAGTTACCACACGTGTCCCCCGCCCTCCCCCGTCAGTTACCACACGTGTCCCCCCCCCTCCCCCGTCAGTTACCACACGTGTCCCCATCTGTGCTTCCTCTTTCTAGATCTATTAACTTCATTCTCAAGTCGACGTCGTCACATGGTGACATCAATGTACAATTTATGATTAAAGACGTTCGGGTGTAGTGTGTTAACGTGTTACTCATTAATATGGTTACACAGTCGTAATACGTTATAACGTTAAATGGGTTTTGTGTCTGGTCTCTAATCCAGACTGAATTCTCTCTTATGAGGATATCTTTGAGAAGTTGACCATCTTCTCTTACATTTCAGATGCAACGATTGGCTTTTGAGTTGGTTCTGGTGGTGGTCATTGGTGTGGTTGGGACACCCACTCCTGCACCACCATCCGACCCTCGCTCGGCCCTCGGATCTCCCTCGGTCGTCAGGTCTCCCTCGGTCGTCAGGTCTCCCTCGGCCCTCGGGTCTCCCTCGGCCCTCGGGTCTCCCTCGGCCGTCGGGTCTCCCTCGGCCGTCGGGTCTCCCTCGGCCGTCGGGTCTCCCTCGGCCGTCGGGTCTCCCTCGGCCGTCAGGTCTCCCTCGGCCGTCAGGTCTCCCTCGGCCGTCAGGTCTCCCTCGGCCGTCAGGTCTCCCTCGGCCGTCAGGTCTCCTTGGGACCTCGGGTCTCCCTCGGCCCTCGGGTCTCCCTCGGCCGGGGTCCCACCGCAAAGTTCCGCGCCTGCTCCTACACCGGCTGGGTAAGGGTTCATAAATTATTCTGCCTCTTCAAATAATTCAACAAATTCGCTAAATTTAACTACTCTTAAATAATATCTTTGCAAATATAAGACCAAAGTGAACATTTTTGTTATATGGCCATGTGTGTGTCTCTTAATTGCATTAATTACTAACATTAGAGTACTTTTTTAAATTTTTAAGTGACTCCGAAATTCCGAATGACAATATAGTCGGATCATGAATGACAACATGCATATGTTTCTTAAAAGCCCTTATTAGCAGTTCCTTAGTCATAATTAAATATCTCGTCCGAACTTTGTATTTCATATTAAGACTATAAACCCATTTTAGTGAGGGGGTTGGAGGGGGGGGGGGGTTATGGAGAGTAGTGAGGGGTTGAGGTGTGTGTAAAGAGTAGTGAGGGGTTGGGGGGGTGTGAAAAGTAGTGAGGGGTTGGGGGGGGGGGGTGTGAAAAGTAGTGAGGGGTTGGGGGGGTGTGAAAAGTAGTGAGGGGTTGGGGGGGGTGTGAAAAGTAGTGAGGGGTTGGGGGGGGGGTGAAAAGTAGTGAGGGGTTGGGGGGGGGGTGTGAAGAGTAGTGAGGGGTTGGGGGGAGGGGTGAAGAGTAGTGAGGGGTTGGGGGGAGGGGTGAAGAGTAGTGAGGGGTTGGGGGGAGGGGTGAAGAGTAGTGAGGGGTTGGGGGGAGGGGTGAAGAGTAGTGAGGGGTTGGGGGGAGGGGTGAAGAGTAGTGAGGGGTTGGGGGGAGGGGTGAAGAGTAGTGAGGGGTGGGGGAGGGATGAAGAGCAGTGAGGGGTTGGAGGGTGCGTGAAGAGCAGTGAGGGGTTGGGGGGGTGTGAAGAGTACTGAGGGGTTGGGAGGGGGTGTGAAGAGTACTGAGGGGTTGGGAGGGGGTGTGAAGAGTACTGAGGGGTTGGGAGGGGGTGTGAAGAGTACTGAGGGGTTGGGAGGGGGTGTGAAGAGTACTGAGGGGTTGGGAGGGGGTGTGAAGAGTACTGAGGGGTTGGGAGGGGGTGTGAAGAGTACTGAGGGGTTGGGAGGGGGTGTGAAGAGTACTGAGGGGTTGGGAGGGGGTGTGAAGAGTACTGAGGGGTTGGGAGGGGGTGTGAAGAGTACTGAGGGGTTGGGAGGGGGTGTGAAGAGTACTGAGGGGTTGGGAGGGGGTGTGAAGAGTACTGAGGGGTTGGGAGCGGGTGTGAAGAGTACTGAGGGGTTGGGAGGGGGTGTGAAGAGTACTGAGGGGTTGGGAGGGGATGTGAAGAGTACTGAGGGGTTGGGAGGGGGGTGTGAAGAGTACTGAGGGGTTGGGAGGGGGGTGTGAAGAGTACTGAGGGGTTGGGAGGGGGGTGTGAAGAGTACTGAGGGGTTGGGAGGGGGTGTGAAGAGTACTGAGGGGTTGGGAGGGGGTGTGAAGAGTACTGAGGGGTTGGGAGGGGGTGTGAAGAGTACTGAGGGGTTGGGAGGGGATGTGAAGAGTACTGAGGGGTTGGGAGGGGGGTGTGAAGAGTACTGAGGGGTTGGGAGGGGGGTGTGAAGAGTACTGAGGGGTTGGGAGGGGGGTGTGAAGAGTACTGAGGGGTTGGGAGGGGGTGTGAAGAGTACTGAGGGGTTGGGAGGGGGTGTGAAGAGTAGTGAGGGGTTGGGAGGGGGTGTGAATAGTGAGGGGTTGGAAGGTGTGCGAGGAGTAGTGAGGGGTTGGAAGGTGTGCGAAGAGTAGTGAGGGGTTGGAATGTGTGCGAAGAGTAGTGAGGGGTTGGAATGTGTGCGAAGAGTAGTGAGGGGTTGGAAGGTGTGCGAAGAGTAGTGAGGGGTTGGAAGGTGTGCGAAGAGTAGTGAGGGGTTGGAAGGTGTGCGAAGAGTAGTGAGGGGTTGGAAGGTGTGCGAAGAGTAGTGAGGGGTTGGAAGGTGTGCGAAGAGTAGTGAGGGGTTGGAAGGTGTGCGAAGAGTAGTGAGGGGTTGGAAGGTGTGCGAAGAGTGGTGAGGGGTTGGAAGGTGTGCGAAGAATGGTGAGGAGTTGGAAGGTGTGCGAAGAGTGGTGAGGGGTTGGAAGGTGTGCGAAGAGTGGTGAGGGGTTGGAAGGTGTGCGAAGAGTGGTGAGGGGTTGGAAGGTGTGCGAAGAGTAGTGAGGGGTTGGAAGGTGTGCGAAGAGTAGTGAGGGGTTGGAAGGTGTGCGAAGAGTGGTGAGGGGTTGGAAGGTGTGCGAAGAGTGGTGAGGGGTTGGAAGGTGTGCGAAGAGTGGTGAGGGGTTGGAAGGTGTGCGAAGAGTGGTGAGGGGTTGGAAGGTGTGCGAAGAGTGGTGAGGGGTTGGAAGGTGTGCGAAGAGTGGTGAGGGGTTGGAAGGTGTGCGAAGAGTGGTGAGGGGTTGGAAGGTGTGCGAAGAGTGGTGAGGGGTTGGAAGGTGTGCGAAGAGTGGTGAGGGGTTGGAAGGTGTGCGAAGAGTGGTGAGGGGTTGGAAGGTGTGCGAAGAGTGGTGAGGGGTTGGAAGGTGTGCGAAGAGTGGTGAGGGGTTGGAAGGTGTGCGAAGAGTGGTGAGGGGTTGGAAGGTGTGCGAAGAGTGGTGAGGGGTTGGAAGGTGTGCGAAGAGTGGTGAGGGGTTGGAAGGTGTGCGAAGAGTGGTGAGGGGTTGGAAGGTGTGCGAAGAGTGGTGAGGGGTTGGAAGGTGTGCGAAGAGTGGTGAGGGGTTGGAAGGTGTGCGAAGAGTGGTGAGGGGTTGGAAGGTGTGCGAAGAGTGGTGAGGGGTTGGAAGGTGTGCGAAGAGTGGTGAGGGGTTGGAAGGTGTGCGAAGAGTGGTGAGGGGTTGGAAGGTGTGCGAAGAGTGGTGAGGGGTTGGAAGGTGTGCGAAGAGTAGTGAGGGGTTGGAAGGTGTGCGAAGAGTAGTGAGGGGTTGGAAGGTGTGCGAAGAGTAGTGAGGGGTTGGAAGGTGTGCGAAGAGTAGTGAGGGGTTGGAAGGTGTGCGAAGAGTAGTGAGGGGTTGGAAGGTGTGCGAAGAGTAGTGAGGGGTTGGAAGGTGTGCGAAGAGTAGTGAGGGGTTGGAAGGTGTGCGAAGAGTAGTGAGGGGTTGGAAGGTGTGCGAAGAGTAGTGAGGGGTTGGAAGGTGTGCGAAGAGTAGTGAGGGGTTGGAAGGTGTGCGAAGAGTAGTGAGGGGTTGGAAGGTGTGCGAAGAGTAGTGAGGGGTTGGAAGGTGTGCGAAGAGTAGTGAGGGGTTGGAAGGTGTGCGAAGAGTAGTGAGGGGTTGGAAGGTGTGCGAAGAGTAGTGAGGGGTTGGAAGGTGTGCGAAGAGTAGTGAGGGGTTGGAAGGTGTGCGAAGAGTAGTGAGGGGTTGGAAGGTGTGCGAAGAGTAGTGAGGGGTTGGAAGGTGTGCGAAGAGTAGTGAGGGGTTGGAAGGTCTGCGAAGAGTAGTGAGGGGTTGGGGGGAGGGGTGAAGAGTAGTGAGGGGTTGGGCGGAGGGGTGAAGAGTAGTGAGGGGTTGGGGGGAGGGGTGAAGAGTAGTGAGGGGTTGGGGAGGGGTGAAGATCGAGTAGTGAGGGGTTGGGGGGGGGGTGAAGAGCAGTGAGGGGTTGGAGGGTGCGTGAAGAGCAGTGAGGGGTGGGGGGGGTGGTGTGAAGAGTAGTGAGGGGTTTGGGGGGGGTGTGAAGAGTAGTGAGGGGTTTGGGGGGGGTGTGAATAGTGAGGGGTTTGGGGGGGGGTGAAGAGTAGTGAGGGGTTTGGGGGGGTGTGAAGAGTAGTGAGGGGTTGGGGGGTGTGAAGAGAACTGAGGGTTGGGAGGGGGTGTGAAGAGAACTGAGGGGTTGGAAGGTGTGTGAAGAGTACTGAGGGGTTGGAAGGTGTGTGAAGAGTAGTGAGAGGTTGGGGGGGGGGTGAAGAGTAGTGAGGGGTTAGGGGGGGTGAAGAGTAGTGAGGGGTTGCGGGGGGTGAAGAGTAGTGAGGGGTTAGGGTGGTGTGAATAGTGAGGGGTTTGGGGGGGTGTGAAGAGTAGTGAGGGCTTGGGGTGTGTGTGAAGAGTAGTGAGGGGTTGGGGGGTGTGTGAAGAGTAGTGAGGGGTTGGGGGGTGTGTGAAGAGTAGTGAGGGGTTGGGGGGTGTGTGAAGAGTTGTGAGGGGTTGGGGGGGGGGGTGTGTGAAGAGTACTGAGGGGTTGGGGGGTGTGTGAAGAGTACTGAGGGGTTGGGAGGGGGTGTGAAGAGTACTGAGGGGTTGGGAGGGGGTGTGAAGAGTACTGAGGGGTTGGGAGGGGGTGTGAAGAGTACTGAGGGGTTGGGAGGGGGTGTGAAGAGTACTGAGGGGTTGGGAGGGGGTGTGAAGAGTACTGAGGGGTTGGGAGGGGGGTGTGAAGAGTACTGAGGGGTTGGGAGGGGGTGTGAAGAGTACTGAGGGGTTGGGAGGGGGTGTGAAGAGTACTGAGGGGTTGGGAGGGGGTGTGAGGAGTACTGAGGGGTTGGGAGGGGGTGTGAAGAGTACTGAGGCGTTGGGAGGGGGTGTGAAGAGTACTGAGGGGTTGGGAGGGGGGTGTGAAGAGTACTGAAGCGTTGGGAGGGGGTGTGAAGAGTACTGAGGGGTTGGGAGGGGGTGTGAAGAGTACTGAGGGGTTGGGAGGGGGTGTGAAGAGTACTGAGGGGTTGGGAGGGGGTGTGAATAGTGAGGAGTTGGGAGGGGGTGTGAATAGTGAGGGGTTGGAAGGTGTGCGAGGAGTAGTGAGGGGTTGGGAGGTGTGCGAGGAGTAGTGAGGGGTTGGAAGGTGTGCGAGGAGTAGTGAGGGGTTGGAAGGTGTGCGAAGAGTAGTGAGGGGTTGGAAGGTGTGCGAAGAGTAGTGAGGGGTTGGAAGGTGTGCGAAGAGTAGTGAGGGGTTGGAAGGTGTGCGAAGAGTAGTGAGGGGTTGGAAGGTGTGCGAAGAGTAGTGAGGGGTTGGAAGGTGTGCGAAGAGTAGTGAGGGGTTGGAAGGTGTGCGAAGAGTAGTGAGGGGTTGGAAGGTGTGCGAAGAGTAGTGAGGGGTTGGAAGGTGTGCGAAGAGTAGTGAGGGGTTGGAAGGTGTGCGAAGAGTAGTGAGGGGTTGGAAGGTGTGCGAAGAGTAGTGAGGGGTTGGAAGGTGTGCGAAGAGTAGTGAGGGGTTGGAAGGTGTGCGAAGAGTAGTGAGGGGTTGGAAGGTGTGCGAAGAGTAGTGAGGGGTTGGAAGGTGTGCGAAGAGTAGTGAGGGGTTGGAAGGTGTGCGAAGAGTAGTGAGGGGTTGGAAGGTGTGCGAAGAGTAGTGAGGGGTTGGAAGGTGTGCGAAGAGTAGTGAGGGGTTGGAAGGTGTGCGAAGAGTAGTGAGGGGTTGGAAGGTGTGCGAAGAGTAGTGAGGGGTTGGAAGGTGTGCAAAGAGTAGTGAGGGGTTGGAAGGTGTGCGAAGAGTAGTGAGGGGTTGGAAGGTGTGCGAAGAGTAGTGAGGGGTTGGAAGGTGTGCGAAGAGTAGTGAGGGGTTGGAAGGTGTGCGAAGAGTAGTGAGGGGTTGGAAGGTGTGCGAAGAGTAGTGAGGGGTTGGAAGGTGTGCGAAGAGTAGTGAGGGGTTGGAAGGTGTGCGAAGAGTAGTGAGGGGTTGGAAGGTTTGCGAAGAGTAGTGAGGGGTTGGAAGGTGTGCGAAGAGTAGTGAGGGGTTGGAAGGTTTGCGAAGAGTAGTGAGGGGTTGGAAGGTGTGCGAAGAGTAGTGAGGGGTTGGACGGTGTGCGAAGAGTAGTGAGGGGTTGGACGGTGTGCGAAGAGTAGTGAGCGGATGGGGGGGGGTGTGAATAGTAGTGAGGGGTTGGGGGGGGGGTGAATAGTAGTGACGGGTTGGGGGGGGGGGTGTGAATAGTAGTGAGGGGTTGGGGGGGGGGTGTGAATAGTAGTGAGGGGTTGGGGGGGTGTGTGAATAGTAGTGAGGGGTTGGGGGTGTACTCACCTAGTTGTGTTTGCGGGGGTTGAGCTCTTGCTCTTTGGTCCCGCCTCTCAACCGTCAATCAACAGGTGTACAGATTCCTAAGCCTATCGGGCTCTGTCATATCTACACTTGAAACTGTGTATGGAGTCAGCCTCCACCACATCACTTCCTAATGCATTCCATTTGTCAACCACTCTGACACTAAAAAAGTTTTTCTAATATCTCTGTGGCTCATTTGGGCACTCGGTTTCCTCCCGTGTCCCCTTGTACGTGTTCCCCTTGTGTTAAATAGACTGTCTTTATCTACCCTATCAATTCCCTTCAGAATCTTGAATGTGGTGATCATGTCCCCCCTAATTCTTCTGTCTTCCAGCGAAGTGAGGTTTAATTCCCGTAGTCTCTCCTCGTAGCTCATACCTCTCAGCTCGGGTACTAGTCTGGTGGCAAACCTTTGAACCTTTTCCAGTTTAGTCTTATCCTTGACTAGATATGGACTCCATGCTGGGGTTGCATACTTCAGGATTGGCCTGACATATGTGGTATACAAAGTTCTGAATGATTCTTTACACGTGTTTCTGAATGCC
>NW_027191309.1:2500-12433 GCF_040958095.1 Procambarus clarkii
GGACATCACTAGATACCGGTCAGACACGAAGGTAAGAAATACTCGTCTGTTGAACTGTAAAATTTTGATAATTACTAATAGTTCCAGAAGGTAGTTTACAGTTTAGTTGTGACAAATATAACTAGAAGGGGGACAACTAGACACACTGGAGGTGCTAGCCTTGTTACATAACAAGCTGGGGCTAATTGCTCATCTTGAGATGATTTCGGGGCTTTAGTGTCCCCGCGGCCCGGTCCTCGACCAGGTCTCCACCTCCAGGAAGCAGCCTGTGACAGATGACTAACACCCAGGTACCTATTTTACTGCTAGCTAACAGGGGCATAGGGTGAAAGAAACTCTGCCCAATGTTTCTCGTCGGCGCCTGGGATCGAACCCAGAACCACAGGATCATAAGTCCAGCGTGCTGTCCGCTCGGCCGACCGGCTCCCTTGGTACTCTAGGTAAACTTAATGACACAATGAAAGTTTATTAAGTAAATAAACATCCGAAGCTAATTAATGTTCCCTTAATTGGCAATGAATATTAAGTGTTTTAAGTTGTTCGAACAACTTTTCCAGCTTTCTGGTAGTTCTCCTGTTTCCAGCAACTCGTATATATCATAGAGTACGGAGCACAGTGCTTCTACTTCTCCTTGTAGGATCCACAGGGAGAGTCTGCCTTCTGTACGGCACGTGGGTACTGCCTTTATGTTGGGATGAATATTATCAGGTGAAGGTAATGCTATATCAAGGTTGGGAAATACTGGGCTTTGGTGGGAGCTGGGACAGGTGGGAGCAGGTGGGAGAAGTGATGGCAGGTGGGACAGGCTGGACAACGGAATGGGTAGACTGATAACAAGGGTAGGGGAGGGTGGGCAGGTGGAAGAGGAACTTACCTATTAGGACTCATCTATAGTGGCAAAACTACAACTCTTGGGTCCCGCCTCTCTGAGAGGTGGTAGAGGTTGTTGTTGTTGTTAAAGATTTAGCTACTCAGGATGAAGTGTCCAAGTAGCACGGGCTATGGTGACCCCGTAAAAAGGGCTCACCATAGGTGGTAGAGGGTTGCGGAGAGCTTATATAGAGAGCTACAAGACATAAGGGACGGATATGGCTAGACAGAACAGGTGCTCCGTTCCGTTGTATATTGTAGAACACGTAGATTAAGTTACCGGACAGGTGCACACACACACACACACACACACACACTGCACCCGTGATGCTGTAAACCTGTCACCAACCATCACAGTTTGATAGCTCTTCCTTGGTACGTTCTCGTTCCAATGAAGAAAATGGGTCACACGATATGGGTTTCATGGAGAGCAGTTTTGACCGACATCAACCTTAACATTCGACACGAGAACTAAGAAAACCGGCTTCGATATCCGGCCGAAGGCTTAAATCCCCCCCTCCCCCTTTATCTATTTTTATGGTGATGCGTGCTTGTGGGTAGGAAAATGAGTAGGGTAGGTAGGTAGGTAGGGAGGTTGGGATGTTAGAGGTAAGTAGGTTTGGAAAACTAGTTTATTTGGTAGGTTGGGAAAGGCAGGTAAGTAGGTTCGGCAGGACATTGAGGTAGCCCGGAAAGGGAGAATAGGTAGGTTGGTAAGGGCATGGTCTGAAGGTAGGTAGGGGTAGGATGGGCAGGTATGTAGGTTGGAAAAGGTTTACAGGTTGGGAAAGGTAGATAGGTAGGTTGGGAAAGGTAAATTAGGAAGTTTGCGAAGGGTAGATAAGTAGGTTGAGAGGGCAAGTATAGGTAGATTGGGAAGGTGAAGTAGGCAGATTGGTCTGGGAAGCTAGGTAGGTTTGTAAGGGAAGGTAAGTAGATTGGGAAGGGATGTTATGTAGGTTGGTATGATCATGTAGGTAGATTGGGAAAGGTAACTAGATAGGTTGGAAATGGTTGATAGGCAGGTTGGGGACTGTATGTAGTCAACCCATTCTCGCACTTGCTAATAGTCAATATCTTGCTTATGAATAAGTGCATATGTGACATACTAATTTATTGTGAATATTTGAGATTACCTTGAAAAGTTGAATAGAAAACCACAACCTAACCTAACCTTCTTAGTATGTTAAGATATTACAATTAGTACTGAACCTATACCTATATTGATATTACAGTTTTATAAAAATAATAAAACAAAACTAAAATATTTAAATAAATTGTAAAGTAACTCAGGATATTGTCAAGTTTTGTATAAAATCTCTATTGTTTAATAAAACTGAGAGGAAAAGTTAGTGCCTTTAAAAAAAATATGGCTTGGAATATGTCACATATATACTTATTCATAAGCAAAATAGTGACTATAAGTAATGAGTCATATATGTGCTGTCTTGTGCGTGAGCAGGTTGCAACAGTATGGTTGGTTGGGCAGGGTAGTATAGGAAAGCTGGGCAGGGTAGTATAGGTAGGTGGTAGGCATTCATCAGTCTCAGGAGACTATGGAGTTGCGCTCTGGTTGTCGGTCTGGAGTGGCCTCTCCAGGACGCAAAGCCAGGGTAGGTTGATATGGAGGAGAAGCTGTTACCCATGCAGCAGGGTAGGTAGGTAGAATAGGAAGAGTAGGTAGGTAGGTCAGAAGGTAGGAGTAAAGACACTGGGACAAGCTGGAGCTCAGAGCAGCTGTGCCACTCGCCGCGTTCACAAATGGTCATCACAACTTGACGAAACCTGTACATCTATCAGCAGTCATGACGGCTTCAATTTACCTTTCATTGAAAAGCTTCAGAGCTTGACAGCTTCACAACCCAAAGGTTATTCACGTTATAAGCAACCTCGTAGAGCGCTTCTGAACTCATAAACTATTTAATAAATATAAACACGCCATGAAAGATGTAGCGGTTTCGTCAGCACGTGGTTGTCACAGCTGACGGTGTTGACTCACACATGGCTATCTCTGGTGGGCTCTCACAACACATGTTTTATTTCTCATAACAATTACAAGACTGGAGGAATATTACCACACATTTACACAGTCAACATTGACTTGCAATATTTTCCTGAAGTCTTGGGCGTCTTGAAGTCCTTTTAGGACGTCTAAGTAAGCTGGGGAGGCCTGATCGGTGACTGGGCCGCGGGGCCATTGATCTCCGGAAGCTACACAAGGTAGATAGGTTGGCTAATTAGAGCTCCCTGTGGCTGAGCCGACAGTCTGAAGTGTATACTCTCTTGACCAAGCAATTTTATTTCCACTGACGAAACCCGTATATCATTCTTCCATTATGGTTGCCCAGTTGACCTGTATTAAACAGTTAACGAGCTGAGGAACGGTACGAGGTGCTTCACGACCACTCTGGTGGCGTCTCAGACCTCGTAAACTGTTTAACAAATCCAAACTATGAACCACCTTGATTGAGGATAAGATGTACAGCTTTCGTAAATGGACACGATAAGTCAGGACAAACTCTAGATGGGGAGGGGGTGTGATGAGGTAGATAGAGGGGGGGGGTAAGTTGGTGAGTAGGTAGGCAGGTAGGTAGATAGGAAGGTAGGGTTGGTATTAACATCCCATAAGCATCTCAGACAATCCTCCTATCCCATCCAGAAGCATCCCATCCCACTACCATCCCATCCAGAAGCATCCCATACCACTACCATACCATCCAGAAGCATGCCATCCCACTACCATCCCAGGACGCCCAGACCAGCACCAGCTCCAGACACCCAGCCAGGGTGACCTCCTCCCTACGCTGCCAAACCTGACCGTCGGACCCAAACCTGTATGATGGGGTCTTGTGCTACGACGCTGGTCCCATAAGGCGAACTGCCTGCCTGATGGGGAGAGGAGGGAGGTGGGGGTAGAGAGAAGTGGAGAGAGAGAGAGAGAGAGAGAGAGAGAGAGAGAGAGAGAGAGAGAGAGAGAGAGAGAGAGAGAGAGAGAGAGAGAGAGAGAGAGAGAGAGGGAAGTGTGAGGGAAGGTAGGGAAGAAACAAGGAGGAGGTACAGCTGGGATGGAAGGAAGGGGGTATACAGGTTCATCTGAAAGGGGGTCATGAAGTGTACTCACCTACCTGCCAAAGATTGGCAGATCCAGTTCAATGCTGAAAACTGCAACCTGTCCGTAAGGTGGAAATCCGCTCACGGGAATGGATTGAGAACGACTATATCATTTGTGCTATTATCTATTCTCCATTTGTGCTATTATCTATTCTCCATTTGTGCTATTATCTATTCTCCATTTGTCGTATTATCTATTTTCTACCCATGATTTGGTTAGGTTAAGGTTTGGTTAGGTTAGGTAACGTAATATATTACATTAATATGGTGTATTATTAACGATATTGTCACGCGTAGAGTTCTAAAACTGAGTTTACCTAAGAATTCCGTTTACAGACAACCAAATTCTGCAAAGAAAATATTTTCAGCATATACGTTTTATATTTTAAACCAATAATTTATAATACAATAAAGTTAGAACTTGAGCATAATCTATGTTTAGGACAAAGGTTCACTTGGCACTTTACATGTAAATTATTACTGGAACTGCAATATGCTTTTAGATCATCACAAATACCTAGATAACCATCCAGGTGGTTTCTCGGAGGTAATGGATTTGATGCGAGGTCGGGCAGGTGTAGCTCTGCAGCTCTGCAGCTCTGTAGCTGCTGGACAGCTGCAGAGTGCTGAGGTTGGGCACCTGTCAGAGAGAGAGCAAGCCTATACTTAGGCCTGAATCCAGGTTCTCCTCGGAGGTCGAATTACTGACCTTTCCTCCGGGTGGAACCCACAATAGCTGCCTGTCTCCCGGGAGCCTATTTGCTGTAAGGTGAAGATATGCGTCAGGTGCAAGGTTACCCCAAGGTCACCTGCTGACCTTCACCAGGTTACAACAGCTCCTCGAGCACTTCTGTCCCGCGCAGGGATCGAACCTGGGGTCTCCGAGCACCACGAGTAGAGAATGAAATCAGCGTGCGAGAAGGCTTTTAAGGGTCATGATCAGTAGGCATCTTAAGCCAAAAGCTTGAGACATAAATGTGTGGGACAAAACACACATTACGCCACATATTTCTGTACATGTTAGCAACTGGACGTCTAGAATGTCAGTCCTGAGTCCTGTCTTGCACCTGTTGGGTCTTGTTCAGATTATACGGGTCAGTTTGGGGTCCCCTTAGCAATAGAATGGACATAAATTCACTTGAACGCTTACAGAAAAGGATGACCAAGTTATTCCCAGGAATTAGAAACCTTCCTTTTGAAGAGATTAAAGAAGCTTAACTTACATTCTCTACAAGGACGAAGACTTAAGGGGCGACAAGACTGATCTTATAAATGGATGAAAGGGTACACAACAAAGGGAAATTAAATAAGAATTTACAAATATTCACACACAAAATAGAACACGAAACAATGGAATTTGGATAAGTTTAGATTCAGGAAAGACCTAGGGTAAATACTGGTTACGAAACAAGATTGTTGATTTAAGGAACACATTAACTTAGACATATATATGAAGGAGTCTGGGCGGGTGTAAAGAGCAGCTGCACCTCTTATGGTCCAGTACACCTTCTGCTGGGTCCTATACACCTGTGTTTGTCTTATGTTAATATGGTCTCCATATACATGTTTCTATACACGCATTCATACAATACTCCGGTAGTGTTGTATGTGTGTGTAGCGTTGTATGTTGCGGCGTGTCTGCCTCGGTGGCTGGCCCAGCAACATGGCCATTACTGCGCATGTCCTCTATGACCTTAGCCGGCTGGGGGGGGGGGGGGGATGGGGAGGTGGGATAGGATGTGGAGGGGAGGTGGGATAGGATGAGCGGGGAAGCAGAGAGCAGAATGATAGGGAAATGAGAAAGGGAATGTAGGGCGGGGGAGAATGAGAGGGGTGACTTCTTGGAAAATTGTTGTGGTGGACGAGAAGTATTGGGGAGAGAGAGAGAGAGAGAGGAGAGGGGTTGAGAGAGAGAGAGAGAGAGAGAGAGAGAGAGAGAAAGAGAGAGAGAGAGAGAGAGAGAGAGAGAGAGAGAGAGAGAGAGAGAGAGAGAGAGAGAGAAGGAAGAGACTAGTGAGTGAGTTTTCCCACATACTTCACACATATGGTTTACGAATGGTGGAGGCAGAGAAGCGGTGATATATGATGGGGAAATGGATTACGGTGTTGAGGGGGGGGGGAGGAATGGGGGGAGGGAAAGGCACGGGGGAATGGGGGAATGGATCCAGGTACATGGGGAAGGTGAAGTATCGTCGATGATAGTATCTGCGAGTGGCTCCTTGTCTTCTAGTCTACCTCTTTAGACAGACTACCTGTGTTGGGGGCTACCTGCTGGGGGCTACCTGTGTTGGGGGTAACTAGCAGCAGACCTATTGAGCAACAGGCCTATTAAGAAGCAGGCCTATTGAGCAACAGGCCTATTGATTAATAGGCGTAATTATTAGCAGACATGTTGAGTAGTTAGCCTGTTCCATCACCTGGTTTATCCTCCTCCTAAAATATAATAATTGACAGTCTTCCAACCGTGTGGCAGTTCTCCAGGTGTGTCAGGTGTGTCAGGTGTGTCAGGTGTGTAAATATTACAGTGAGACGCTCTCGCAGGCTTGCACCTCTACTAATACCCAACGACACGCTCTCTGGGAGCTGACATCCGACGTGGGAGAATAAAACAGTTCCCCAAACAAAAAGTAACACAGCAAAGTAACAAAAAGGAGGCCTGGTCGAGGACCGGGCCTCGGGGACGCTAAGCCCCGAAATCATCTCAAGATAACCATCTCAAGAAGATAACCTCCCCCTCTTACAGTGCTGGTCAAGGCGCCCTTATACATCCTGATATAGGTGTTATTGTAGGTACTGGTAATTATTAGTGTGTGTGAAGAAGGAAGTAGGGTTTGTGGTGGTAAATAGGGGTGTGTGTGGGGGGGGGGGAGGGGGGGGTGTTGTAGTGTTAGGGGGAGGCCTGGTGTTAACGATTAAGGAGGTAATTAGGGAAGGGAGGGGGAGCGGTAATGATGGGGGGTTATTGAGGCGGATTAAAATGGGGGGAAATTGTTAAATATACATATGTGAGATGTGTGGGTTGTGGTCATGAGGAGTGTGGGGGGGGGGCATGGGCAGGTTGGGGGGGGCATGGGCAGGTTGGTGGGGGTGAGAGTGGGGGGGGAACAAGCCGTGTGGGTGTGGCACACTGAACACAAAACCGAGCCAAAAGTCAACTTTGCAACATACCAGAAAACCGGTTTTTTGTCCTCATCAGATCACAAATCTTTTCTAATGCCTATAACACCGCCAAGACGAACACACGAACACCAAGGAAAGACTTTTGTCACAAACCAAATACAAAATACATATTACAGACCAATATTGCCAAGTTGGAGGACAAGGGGACCCGAGTCATGGCACCCCTCAGGGGTGCCATGAAGCTCATGACTTAACCAAGTCATTCAACGCCATCTTAAGTGTATGAGGAAGTGGTTGTCAACCTTCACCTGCACTTGGTCACTTGACATGATGTGCAGAACACTTGACAGGGATCAAATTTGAGGTAATTTTGCCTTGCTAGATCATAGGGCCCTAGAGAACCCACCTGCAGCCTATGGACACCGATGCTCATTTGTCTGAAGACGCCTTAACAACATTAAGGTCTTTATATTTTCAATAAAGAGTCGGATACTAATTGCTGTGGTTCATAACATCACAATCGTGATACATTTCGTGTGAGTCCGGGTTGTGATGACGTCTCTTACCGGATCTGGAAGTCTAGAACAAAAATGAAGCTAAAATCAAAGATAAACATTCCTAGGCCGAGTTTAGCACACTGTGTTAGGCCTACAATAGTATGTATTAGGTGTAGGAATATTAGGAGAACATGAGGTCAGTTCCCGTGGTGGCGGGTGTGGGTAGTGAAGTATCCTTGACAACGTATATACCTCACGTTTAGGTATATATGAGTGGAGTATAAGTGCATGGCCTGGCCCCCCTCACCGGCTAGATTCCTAGTCTCGGCCATTGTTGCTGTGAGGTGAGGTGCTATACCTGTGCTAGTGAGTCCTCAGGGGTGCTAGTGAGGGGTGTGGCTAGCTCAGGGGTGCTAGTGAGGGGTGTGGCTAGCTCAGGGGTGCTAGTGAGGGGTGTGGCTAGCTCAAGGGGTGCTAGTGAGGGGTGTGGCTAGCTCAAGGGGTGCTAGTGAGGGGTGTGGCTAGCTCAGGGGTGCTAGTGAGGGGTGTGCCTAGCTCAGGGGTGCTAGTGAGGGGTGTGGCTAGCTCAAGGGGTGCTAGTGAGGGGTGTGGCTAGCTCAGGGGTGCTAGTGAGGGGTGTGGCTAGCTCAGGGGTGCTAGTGAGGGGTGTGGCTAGCTCAAGGGGTGCTAGTGAGGGGTGTGGCTAGCTCAAGGGGTGCTAGTGAGGGGTGTGGCTAGCTCAGGGGTGTTAGTGAGGGGTGTGGCTAGCTCAGGGGTGCTAGTGAGGGGTGTGGCTAGCTCAGGGGTGCTAGTGAGGGAGTGTGGCTAGCTCAGGGGTGCTAGTGAGGGGTGTGGCTAGCTCAGGGGTGCTAGTGAGGGGTGTGGCTAGCTCAGGGGTGCTAGTGAGGGGTGGGGCTAGCTCAGGGGTGCTAGTGAGGGGTGTGGCTAGCTCAGGGGTGCTAGAGAGGGGTGTGGCTAGCTCAGGGGTGCTAGTGAGGGGTGTGGCTAGCTCAGGGGTGCTAGTGAGGGGTGTGGCTAGCTCAGGGGTGCTAGTGAGGGGTGTGGCTAGCTCAGGGTGCTAGTGAGGGGTGTGGCTAGCTCAGGGGTGCTAGTGAGGGGTGTGGCTAGCTCAGGGGTGCTAGTGAGGGGTGTGGCTAGCTCAGGGGTGCTAGTGAGGGGTGTGGCTAGCTGAAAACTCGGGTGTCTCAGTGTGTGGTGGTGAAAACAACCTTATCTTACTCCACCAAGTTGCTGACACGTCAAGTTTAATCTCGGAATATTTATTCTGTTTTATTTCATGTTTGACTAGATTCGTGTTCAGGATGGATATCGTGAGTAAGCAGCGACGTAAAACTTGGAGATATCTCGACGTGATATAGAGAGAGAGGGAGACTGAGAGGTGAGACACAGCACAAATCCAAGCCATCGGTGATGGTCAGTGTATCAGCGAACACTGTAGGACATTTAGACAGCCACCACATAGCTTCTGTGTAGAAGTTGCAGCAATATTCCTTGGGAAGGTGACTTTGCTCGTGCACCAATCATTGTGTCTTGTCGCTGGAGGGCTTTGAAGTCCCACTTGAGGAGCTGCTTGTATACGAGGGTGTGGGTGAAGGATCAACCACTGCAACCACAGCATTTCTTGTGCTGATTATTATTGTGTCTCCATGTAGTTCTCTCTCTCTCTCTCTCTCTCCTCTCCAACACTTGCAACAGGAGATGGCCGAAATAAGAGAGAGACAGATAGTGAACATGTGACTTACCTGTGTGGTAGTACGGTGTTGCACATGTTCATTGGTGCTCATTAGTAACTAGCGTATGTGATTACACATAACACAATTAGCTAATCCACCTGCTATCCACCTGCTGCTATCCACCTGCTGCTATCCACCTGCTATCTTGTTGTGTGATAATTTGTGAACGATTATTACCTGTACCATTGACAGAGTTCCTTGACTTACTGAGTGTGTTTGTGGTTACCAGGGCATGCTATTGAGCTCCTGGGCCCCAGTTTTGCAGTACCGACAGTGCTTATAGGAAGCCGGCTCACCAAGTTGGTTGTCTTAAAAATCGTTAAAGTGAGGTTTGGTTGCCAAGGAAACCATTATTGATCAGACATTGTGTGACTCTCCGATGCGATTTATCTTTGCCAACACCAGTCTCCAGTAAGTAAGTTGTTGCATCAACTTATGTTAAGTGTCACTCCAGTGTGTATGTATATATATATATGTCGTACCTAGTAGCCAGAACGCACTTCTCAGCCTACTATGCAAGGCCCGATTTGCCTAATAAGCTAAGTTTTCCTGAATTAATATATTTTCTCTAATTTTTTTCT
>NW_027191310.1:0-12375 GCF_040958095.1 Procambarus clarkii
TACAACATGTTTTGTTTTGGTTGTTTGTTTTTGTTATAAAGCCTCACACAATATCTATATTAAGCGAGTTTGTTTTAAACATGACATACATATTAATTCATTTTACCAGGCCTTATTCCACACAACTCCGTGAATTTCCCGTGGAGCCAGCCATTCAAACAAAAACAAACGAAACAAACAAAACAAAACAAAACAAAAAAAAACATTATTGCCAACAGCATTTGGTGTTCCCAGGCGGTCACCCATCCAAGTACTAACCAAACCCAACGTTGCTTAACTTCGCTGATCGGACGAGAAGCGGTGTTCTCAACGTGGTATGGCCGTTGGCATGAGACTGCCTACACATTGTGGCTAATAACCAACTCTTTTAAGTCATCGCGGCAGGATACGGACCTGCTTGTGGTGTCTTAATGGTAAGTAATTGTATCCTAACATATTTTTGTCTCCTTGGCATGGATATTTAACATCGTTTATTCAGTCTTGGGTTTATGTTCTTTCGCCATTTACAGACATTTTACATCTACCTACTTCCTCAGCCTGCCCTGCCAATTTCTAATGAATTTGTGGATTTTCTTTTGTAATACAAACATGTGTGTGCTCATCTGCTCTTCAGTTTTTATGATATTTGTCTCATCTGTCCTGCTTTATGATACTTTTACAAAGAACATGAACAAATGCTTCTATTTTAGAGAAGATATGGGATCCAGGTTTCGGAGCCGTAAAACCAACCGTCGTGATTGGTGGACGAGTTGCCAGGTTGCAGCTTCTGTACCGTGCCGGCACATAAATAGGTTCGGCTCAAGCGGCGGCAGCATCATTCCCCCGTGACTGTCTGAGCGTCTCTCATCACCTTGGTTATCTCATCATCATCATGGTAGAAGCAAAGCCTACCAAGAAGGCTGCGGCTGCTGCTGCTGTGGTGGCCACCACCAGGAAACCTCGCGTCCAGGTTGCTCACCCGAAAACTAGTCAAATGGTTCTAGCCGCGGTCGCAGCACTCAAAGACCGTAAGGGCTCGTCTCTACAAGCAATCAAGAAGTACGTTGTTGCCAACAACAAAGTCGAGGCTGCCAAGATCGCCATTTACATCCGAAGATTTCTCAAGAAAGCAGTGGCTGACGGCATTCTTGTTCAGACCAAGGGAAGTGGAGCTAGTGGATCATTCAAGCTGGCCGTAGCAGAGAAGAGGGCCGTTCTAACTCCCAAGAAAGCCACCACAACCAAGAAACCATCTACAGCAGCAAAGAAGGCCGTGGTAACTCCCAAGAAAGCCGCCACAAGCAACAAACCACCTACAGCCTTGAAAAAGAAGCAGCAGCAGCAGCAGCTTGTTGTTGGGAACAAAAAGCCCAAAATAAAGAGAGCTTCAAAATCTCCCAAACCACCCAAGGCAAAGAAAGCTGTCAAGAAAACAACAAAGGCAAAATAAACGACGACATGCAAGCAGCATGAATACACATGACAATAAACATCCAGGCCTCCCCCCTCAGTGGAGGGGCCTCATATGATTCCAAAAAGAGTTTAGTTTTGTAGACAAATAAATCATTACTTTTGGGGTAGATTTACTCTGTATATTATATATATATATATATATATATATATATATATATATATATATATATATATATATATATATATATATATATTTATATATACACATGGGTGAGGTGATATGGTACCAAAGTTTTGGGTAAGGTGATTGACATTTACACAAGATAAAACACGAACCAATGGGAATAAAAACATAAGAATGGAAGTAACTGCAGAAGGCCTATTGGCCCATAACACAAGCACTTCCTCTTGATGCTTCTATATTGGTTCGGAGTCTTGAAGCTATATATATATATATATATATATATATATATATATATATATATATATATATATATATATATATATATATATATATATATATATATGCACACAAAACTAAATAGTCTTGTTAGACAAATTGCCCCTATTAGAGGCAAGTTGACTAACAAGCCGAATGACTGCAATTGTTTTGAATTTGAGTTAAATCTAACATAGAAATGTAATCAAACCTAACCTAACCTATGCTAACCCAAGCTAAGCTAACCTAACCTAACCTAAGCTAACCCAAGCTAAGCTAACCTAACCTAACCTAACCTAACCTAACCTAACCTAAGCTAAGCTAACCTAACCTAACCTAACCCAGCAATTCATGATCTTAATATAATACTGTTAATTGGATAAACCAATTTGGAAAGAAATGTTCGAAAATAACAAAATTAACTGTGCTTGTTAGGAAAATTGGGCCTTGCATACTTGTCCCAATAGTGTGGTTCTCGCTTTTAGGTACGACATAAACGTATACCTAAGTTGAGAGAGAAAAAGATTCGCACTCAAACATGCATATCGATTGCCAGTCCTGAATTCTGGGTAGATATTCGTGTCCTCCCTTTTCATTTACCATCATTTGGATACTATCAAAACAGCTCTGAGAAGGATAAAATGAATAAAACGGGTAGCTCACTCATGTAAAAAGGAAGAGTTGGGAAAGATCTCTCTCTCTCTCTCTCTCTCTCTCTCTCTCTCTCTCCCCCTCACCCCCCCCCCCCCCACCAATGATCCTGCTCTGCTAGTATATAACGTAACAAACCTTCCCCCCCCCCCCCCTCCCTCCCCAATCAGAGTCCCTTTAAGCATGCGAGGATAAAAAATAGATTTCATAAGACCCAATGTGCTAGCTGATATCAAAACAATTTATGTTATCGTCTATTAAGCCCTTCAGTAAAAAAAGTATAGGGACCTAATTAGGTCCCGTTTTGAGGTGGTGGTGGGTGGAATCGATGGATTAGCCAAGCTCTTATCCGCCGAATCCGTAGAGGGTACGACCCTGGCGCTTCAGAGCGTACACCACGTCCATAGCAGTGACGGTCTTCCTCTTGGCGTGTTCCGTGTAGGTTACAGCATCACGGATGACGTTCTCGAGGAACACCTTCAGGACGCCACGGGTCTCTTCGTAGATGAGACCCGAAATACGCTTCACGCCGCCACGACGAGCTAAGCGACGAATAGCGGGCTTGGTGATGCCCTGGATGTTGTCACGTAGCACCTTACGATGACGCTTGGCGCCACCCTTTCCGAGTCCCTTGCCTCCCTTGCCGCGTCCAGTCATGGTGTTGAAGTTGTGTGAATCGAATTGACGAATGCCCGCACGATTTCCCGACTATATCCCATCAAGCGGACGTACTAGTAGCATTGCAACTCCTGCCTGCCCTTACTTTACGCTTGTGGTCGAGTAGACACGGCTTTCTCACAACGCTTTCAAAACTGCAGTTGCCTACTCGTCTGTTTCACGTCCCTGTGAAATGACTTTTGCACAAATCCAAAAAATAGAGCAAAATCAGCGATAATAGTGATTGAGGTGAGCCGCCTGTTGGCTGCAGCCAGAGGAAGGAGGGGAGGGGCAACGGGGTGACGTAGGCGAGTCGAGCAGCCAATGGCGCTCGAGCAAGCGCCTCGAGACGGCGTATATAAGCAAAAATTTTTCGGCGCCGGCCATCACAAACCACAGTTGTTCACCATGGCTCGCACCAAGCAGACTGCTCGCAAGTCCACGGGAGGCAAGGCTCCTCGTAAGCAGCTGGCCACCAAGGCAGCACGCAAGTCTGCTCCTGCCACAGGGGGTGTGAAGAAGCCTCACCGTTACAGGCCCGGAACGGTCGCCCTGCGTGAGATCCGTCGTTACCAGAAGAGCACCGAGTTGCTCATCAGGAAACTTCCCTTCCAGCGTCTGGTGCGCGAGATTGCCCAGGACTTCAAGACCGATCTTCGCTTCCAGTCGTCTGCCGTCATGGCTTTACAGGAGGCATCCGAGGCTTACCTGGTCGGTCTCTTCGAGGACACTAACCTCTGTGCCATCCACGCCAAGCGTGTCACCATCATGCCAAAGGACATTCAGCTTGCTCGCCGTATCCGTGGAGAGCGTGCATAAGCTAAATCGACCACCCTAGTATACACCAAACTCGGCCCTTCTCAGGGCCAAAATATCCTTCTAAGGAGATTTCAGACATTCCTAGCATCAGTCATATGAATTAACCTTCATCTACACATATAATAAATAAATAAATAAATAAACAAATACACTAATTTAGGTGTCATACATACACGTGATATCAATAAATCAAGTCATTTGTAGTACAACCTGTTCTCTTACAAACAAAACGCCGTCGCTTTTCGCTCTTATGCACTGTCAAGGATCACCCACCCCCCCCCCCCCCCCCCCCAAAATAAAAATTGTCATACTGTACTAGAAATAAAAGCAGCTTGTATAAGTGACATACTGTCCAGTCCTGTTTTATTCTGTTTTCGGTCCTCTGGCTTAATCTGTTAAGTTAGGAGATGACATTTTAAATTAACCGTTTTCTTGACATTTTCAAACCTAAGAGGGTGGCCTGCATAGTAATCCTAATGTGGAACATAACAATGAATCTCTAATCTCTAGAAAAAAAAAAAGATACCGAGTGCTTATATGTGTTGAGAGAGAGAGAGAGAGAGAGAGAGAGAGAGAGAGAGAGAGAGAGAGAGAGAGAGAGAGAGAGAGAGAGAGAGAGAGAGAGAGAGAGAGAGAGAGAGAGAGACACAGACAGACAGACAGACAGACAAGACAGAGACAGACAAGACAGAGACAGACAGACAGACAGACAGACAGAGACTGAGAGAGAGAAACACACACAGACAGTTTCATAAATATTCTCATTTTATAGCTATTTGCTTTCAGTGACAGAGGTTTTTGTTATAATAGTATTGGTGTCTAACACTCACAATCTCTTTAGAAATTAAAGTGTGGCTCCAATGGAGCCGAGTTTGTTGGTTTGAGGCCAAGCCACCACCACAGGGCAGTAAGTAAGCCGTTTACTTGGAGGAGGTGTACTTGGTGACGGCCTTAGTGCCCTCAGAGACGGCGTGCTTGGCCAGTTCTCCGGGCAACAGGAGCCTTACAGCCGTCTGGATCTCCCGACTGGTAATGGTGGAACGCTTGTTGTAGTGGGCCAGGCGAGAAGCCTCGGCGGCGATGCGCTCGAAGATGTCGTTCACGAACGAGTTCATGATCGACATGGCTTTGGAAGAGATACCAGTGTCGGGGTGGACCTGCTTCAGCACTTTGTAGATGTAGATGCTGTAGCTCTCCTTCCTCCTGCGCTTCTTTTTCTTATCGCCCTTGGCAATGGCCTTCTGGGCCTTTCCGGCCTTCTTGGCAGCCTTTCCAGATGCCTTGGGTGGCATGATGATGCTCGTGCTGGCTGGCGTTGCGATACAATAATGAACTTTTGCGCGAGGCGAGCTTTCCTTTTATATCCCGCTCGCGACTCAGCTCAGAGCGGGTCGCGTGGCGGAGCGCGCTGATTGGTCAGTGGCGGGCTCCCTTGATCCTGAGCGGGGTATATAACACGAAGCTCGATCTGCGGGGCGGCATAAAACACCACAAACCCACAACAGCAGCAGCAATGTCAGGACGCGGCAAGGGAGGCAAAGTGAAGGGCAAGTCAAAGTCTCGCTCCAGCAGGGCCGGACTTCAGTTCCCCGTGGGCAGAATTCACCGTCTGCTGCGTAAGGGCAACTACGCCGAACGCGTCGGTGCTGGCGCTCCTGTCTACCTGGCAGCCGTCATGGAATACCTCGCTGCCGAAGTTCTGGAGCTCGCCGGTAATGCCGCACGTGACAACAAGAAGACCCGTATCATCCCACGTCACTTGCAGTTGGCCATCCGCAACGACGAAGAACTCAACAAACTTCTGTCTGGCGTAACCATTGCACAGGGAGGTGTTCTTCCAAACATTCAGGCAGTTCTTTTGCCAAAGAAGACAGAGAAGAAGTAAGCACTTCTGCCACCCACCACGACAAATACCATAACCAGGCTCCATCCGGAGCCACACACACTTTAATAGAGAGATTCAAGTAGACAATCAACTTTCAAACATTAATAATAACATTTATATTGATTTCATTTGGAATGTGTACATAACAAACAAACAAAACAAAATTATAGGGGATATTCAGCATCACTTGGAATATTAACCAATCATATAAATCCAATATATATTTTATATTTTACTTTAAGCGAGGAATTCATATTATATTAATTTTTAATCATACAAATGAACAAAAGCAATTCTTCACTAGACGTAATGAATGAATAAATGATCAAGGTTTTAATGTGTTTCATGATATATATATATATATATATATATATATATATATATATATATATATATATATATATATATATATATATATATAATATAATATAATATATTATAATACTTGTGAACCAGAATATGTTTGAGCAGCAGCGATCGTGCCTGCCATTGGCCGAAGTGCAACAATTCAAATAATTTAAAGGGCCTGCTCGGGTATATAAGAGAGGCTGGGAGACTGGGGCCGGTGGTGGGTGATGGGTGATGAGTGATGGTGTGGTGTGGTATGGTGTTGTTAAGAGTTGATTTACGGCCAGCCAGCCAGCTGCAGCCAAGGCAGGGCAGGGCAGGGCAAGGCAAGGCAAGGCAAGGCAAGGCAAGGCAAGGCAAGGCAATAACAGGACAGGACAGGCAAGGCAAGGCAAGGCAAGGCAAGGCAAGCAGGCGGGCGGGCGGGCGGGCGGGCGGGCGGGCAGGCAGGCAGGCAGGCAGCCAGCCAGCCAGCCAGCCAGCCAGCCAGCCAGCCAGCCAGCCAGCCAGCCAGCCAGCCAGCCAGCCAGGCAGGCAGGCAGGCAGGCAGGCAGGCAGGCAGGCAGGGCAGGCAGCCAGCCAGCCAGCCAGCCAGCCAGCCAGCCAGCCAGCCAGCCACTCCCACTTTGTATTTATATGCATTCAATTTATATTCAAACATTATATATGTTAAGGGCCTAGTTTTAGTGTTTATTTTAAAAATGACAAACATCGAGTCGTTTTACCAGTCCTTTAGCGTTAACGGTGATGCATTTTAAAACTGAACAGAAATCACCTTTTCTGGATATATCAAATATCGAATCCGCTTAATGTGCCTACAATTCAATCATTCAAAAAATACATAATTTACATCATGCCTTTTCATAGAACAGACAATAAGATTTGAGACAATAAGAACTTTACTTTTATAACTAAAGTTGCACAATTATACCAACTCTATGGTGGCTGGGTGGTAAGGTGTGTGGCTGGTATTTTGGAAGTCGCGAGTTCAAACGACCCAATGGGAATAATACTTTTTTTTTTTTGCCATACAATCTTCCTAATACTATTATGTAGGTTTGTGTGTGTGTTTTTTTATTCATTCTTTGGTTTTATAGATGACATACATATTGACTCCTTTTACCGGTCCTTAATTAGGCTCTGGGGAAGCAATGGTGGTGGTGGTGGTGGTGGTGCATTTAAAACTAAACCAAAAATCACCAGTTCTGGACGCGTCAAATATCATATCCGCTTAATGTGTCTACAACCTAATTACTTAAAACTACACTATTTAATTCATTCATATCATGTGCATATTGGTCATTATGCTCATACAACCGACATCAAAATTTATTTTCATTATTAGAATCATACATTTCATCAAGTAATACAGATACAAAGAGATTTTCTTTCTGAGAAGACCGTTAGTATTGGCTTGCAGGCAGGCAGGCAGGCAGGCATTTGAGGGTTATTATTTCGCCTGTTGATTGGGGGGAGGGTTGATGTGTTAGGGGGTTTTCGGTTAGATGTGGTGGTGGTGATTGGTGGTGATTGGTGGTGATTGGTGGTGATTGGTGGTGATTGGTGGTGGTGGTGGTGGTGGTAGTAGGTGGGAGTTGGGGGGGGGGGGGGGGAGGGAAGGGGAGGGGAATGATGGTCTGTGGATTCGTTCTCCGTACCCTTTACATATAAGCAAAAATATGCCTTCTTGTGGGTATAGAAACATTAACACAAATTATATCAGTAACTGATATTGTAGCCTTTTAAACAGAAAAGATTTGTACATACAAATACTTTTTAATTATCATTTATTTGTGGAAATGGCATTTACGTCATTAAATTGATACCTCAGCATCAAGCTTGTGTCCTGCAGCAGTGGTCCAGTGGTAAAGTGTATATAAGTGATGCGTATTCTTGGAGTTGCGAGTTCAAACCCGGATTAAGCTATATATATATACAACATGTTTTGTTTTGGTTGTTTGTTTTTGTATAAAGCCTCACACAATATCTATATTAAGCGAGTTTGTTTTAAACATGACATACATATTAATTCATTTTACCAGGCCTTATTCCACACAACTCCGTGAATTTCCCGTGGAGCCAGCCATTCAAACAAAAACAAACGAAACAAAACAAAACAAAACAAAAAACATTATTGCCAACAGCATTTGGTGTTCCCAGGCGGTCACCCATCCAAGTACTAACCAAACCCAACGTTGCTTAACTTCGCTGATCGGACGAGAAGCGGTGTTCTCAACGTGGTATGGCCGTTGGCATGAGACTGCCTACACATTGTGGCTAATAACCAACTCTTTTAAGTCATCGCGGCAGGATACGGACCTGCTTGTGGTGTCTTAATGGTAATTGTATCCTAACATATTTTTGTCTCCTTGGCATGGATATTTAACATCGTTTATTCAGTCTTGGGTTTATGTTCTTTCGCCATTTACAGACATTTTACATCTACCTACTTCCTCAGCCTGCCCTGCCAATTTCTAATGAATTTGTGGATTTTCTTTTGTAATACAAACATGTGTGTGCTCATCTGCTCTTCAGTTTTTATGATATTTGTCTCATCTGTCCTGCTTTATGATACTTTTACAAAGAACATGAACAAATGCTTCTATTTTAGAGAAGATATGGGATCCAGGTTTCGGAGCCGTAAAACCAACCGTCGTGATTGGTGGACGAGTTGCCAGGTTGCAGCTTCTGTACCGTGCCGGCACATAAATAGGTTCGGCTCAAGCGGCGGCAGCATCATTCCCCCGTGACTGTCTGAGCGTCTCTCATCACCTTGGTTATCTCATCATCATCATGGTAGAAGCAAAGCCTACCAAGAAGGCTGCGGCTGCTGCTGCTGTGGTGGCCACCACCAGGAAACCTCGCGTCCAGGTTGCTCACCCGAAAACTAGTCAAATGGTTCTAGCCGCGGTCGCAGCACTCAAAGACCGTAAGGGCTCGTCTCTACAAGCAATCAAGAAGTACGTTGTTGCCAACAACAAAGTCGAGGCTGCCAAGATCGCCATTTACATCCGAAGATTTCTCAAGAAAGCAGTGGCTGACGGCATTCTTGTTCAGACCAAGGGAAGTGGAGCTAGTGGATCATTCAAGCTGGCCGTAGCAGAGAAGAGGGCCGTTCTAACTCCCAAGAAAGCCACCACAACCAAGAAACCATCTACAGCAGCAAAGAAGGCCGTGGTAACTCCCAAGAAAGCCGCCACAAGCAACAAACCACCTACAGCCTTGAAAAAGAAGCAGCAGCAGCAGCAGCTTGTTGTTGGGAACAAAAAGCCCAAAATAAAGAGAGCTTCAAAATCTCCCAAACCACCCAAGGCAAAGAAAGCTGTCAAGAAAACAACAAAGGCAAAATAAACGACGACATGCAAGCAGCATGAATACACATGACAATAAACATCCAGGCCTCCCCCCTCAGTGGAGGGGCCTCATATGATTCCAAAAAGAGTTTAGTTTTGTAGACAAATAAATCATTACTTTTGGGGTAGATTTACTCTGTATATATATATATATATATATATATATATATATATATATATATATATATATATATATATATATATATATATATATATATATATATATTTATATATACACATGGGTGAGGTGATATGGTACCAAAGTTTTGGGTAAGGTGATTGACATTTACACAAGATAAAACACGAACCAATGGGAATAAAAACATAAGAATGGAAGTAACTGCAGAAGGCCTATTGGCCCATAACACAAGCACTTCCTCTTGATGCTTCTATATTGGTTCGGAGTCTTGAAGCTATAATATATATATATATATATATATATATATATATATATATATATATATATAATATATATATATATATATATATATATATATATATATATGCACACAAAACTAAATAGTCTTGTTAGACAAATTGCCCCTATTAGAGGCAAGTTGACTAACAAGCCGAATGACTGCAATTGTTTTGAATTTGAGTTAAATCTAACATAGAAATGTAATCAAACCTAACCTAACCTATGCTAACCCAAGCTAAGCTAACCTAACCTAACCTAAGCTAACCCAAGCTAAGCTAACCTAACCTAACCTAACCTAACCTAACCTAACCTAAGCTAAGCTAACCTAACCTAACCTAACCCAGCAATTCATGATCTTAATATAATACTGTTAATTGGATAAACCAATTTGGAAAGAAATGTTCGAAAATAACAAAATTAACTGTGCTTGTTAGGAAAATTGGGCCTTGCATACTTGTCCCAATAGTGTGGTTCTCGCTTTTAGGTACGACATAAACGTATACCTAAGTTGAGAGAGAAAAAGATTCGCACTCAAACATGCATATCGATTGCCAGTCCTGAATTCTGGGTAGATATTCGTGTCCTCCCTTTTCATTTACCATCATTTGGATACTATCAAAACAGCTCTGAGAAGGATAAAATGAATAAAACGGGTAGCTCACTCATGTAAAAAGGAAGAGTTGGGAAAGATCTCTCTCTCTCTCTCTCTCTCTCTCTCTCTCTCTCCCCCTCCCCCCCCCCCCCCCCCACCAATGATCCTGCTCTGCTAGTATATAACGTAACAAACCTTCCCCCCCCCCCCCCCCTCCCTCCCCAATCAGAGTCCCTTTAAGCATGCGAGGATAAAAAATAGATTTCATAAGACCCAATGTGCTAGCTGATATCAAAACAATTTATGTTATCGTCTATTAAGCCCTTCAGTAAAAAAAGTATAGGGACCTAATTAGGTCCCGTTTTGAGGTGGTGGTGGGTGGAATCGATGGATTAGCCAAGCTCTTATCCGCCGAATCCGTAGAGGGTACGACCCTGGCGCTTCAGAGCGTACACCACGTCCATAGCAGTGACGGTCTTCCTCTTGGCGTGTTCCGTGTAGGTTACAGCATCACGGATGACGTTCTCGAGGAACACCTTCAGGACGCCACGGGTCTCTTCGTAGATGAGACCCGAAATACGCTTCACGCCGCCACGACGAGCTAAGCGACGAATAGCGGGCTTGGTGATGCCCTGGATGTTGTCACGTAGCACCTTACGATGACGCTTGGCGCCACCCTTTCCGAGTCCCTTGCCTCCCTTGCCGCGTCCAGTCATGGTGTTGAAGTTGTGTGAATCGAATTGACGAATGCCCGCACGATTTCCCGACTATATCCCATCAAGCGGACGTACTAGTAGCATTGCAACTCCTGCCTGCCCTTACTTTACGCTTGTGGTCGAGTAGACACGGCTTTCTCACAACGCTTTCAAAACTGCAGTTGCCTACTCGTCTGTTTCACGTCCCTGTGAAATGACTTTTGCACAAATCCAAAAAATAGAGCAAAATCAGCGATAATAGTGATTGAGGTGAGCCGCCTGTTGGCTGCAGCCAGAGGAAGGAGGGGAGGGGCAACGGGGTGACGTAGGCGAGTCGAGCAGCCAATGGCGCTCGAGCAAGCGCCTCGAGACGGCGTATATAAGCAAAAATTTTTCGGCGCCGGCCATCACAAACCACAGTTGTTCACCATGGCTCGCACCAAGCAGACTGCTCGCAAGTCCACGGGAGGCAAGGCTCCTCGTAAGCAGCTGGCCACCAAGGCAGCACGCAAGTCTGCTCCTGCCACAGGGGGTGTGAAGAAGCCTCACCGTTACAGGCCCGGAACGGTCGCCCTGCGTGAGATCCGTCGTTACCAGAAGAGCACCGAGTTGCTCATCAGGAAACTTCCCTTCCAGCGTCTGGTGCGCGAGATTGCCCAGGACTTCAAGACCGATCTTCGCTTCCAGTCGTCTGCCGTCATGGCTTTACAGGAGGCATCCGAGGCTTACCTGGTCGGTCTCTTCGAGGACACTAACCTCTGTGCCATCCACGCCAAGCGTGTCACCATCATGCCAAAGGACATTCAGCTTGCTCGCCGTATCCGTGGAGAGCGTGCATAAGCTAAATCGACCACCCTAGTATACACCAAACTCGGCCCTTCTCAGGGCCAAAATATCCTTCTAAGGAGATTTCAGACATTCCTAGCATCAGTCATATGAATTAACCTTCATCTACACATATAATAAATAAATAAATAAATAAACAAATACACTAATTTAGGTGTCATACATACACGTGATATCAATAAATCAAGTCATTTGTAGTACAACCTGTCTCTTACAACCAAAACGTCGCTTTCGCTCTTATCCTCCTCCCCACCCCCCCCCCCCCCCCCCCCCCCCAAAA
>NW_027191311.1:7500-12351 GCF_040958095.1 Procambarus clarkii
GATCTACCACCATCACCCTAAATACCACCACCACCACCACTACTACCACCCACCACCACCACCACCACCACTACCAGCACCACTACCACCCACCACTACCACTACCCACTACCACCACCACCACTACCTGTATCATCACTCCTTCAACATCTGCACCCACTGGTAGTACCAGAGTGTCACCAGTATTTCAACCACTACTGCCACTACCACAACCCCTACTATCACCCCCTGTGGCCTGGTATTTTTTCCTGGGGTCAATACTTCCCCCTCACACACACACACACCACACACACACACCACACACACACACCACACACACACACCACACACACACACCACACACACACACCACACACACACACACACACACACACACACACACACACACACACATTGAATGCAATACTTGAATTCTACGACCAGGCAACAAAAATAAGGCAAGAAAGAGAAGGGTGGGCAGACTGCATATTTTTGGATTGTCAGAAAGCCTTTGATACAGTGCCACACAAGAGGCTAGTGCGAAAGTTGGAGATGCAGGCTGGAGTGAGAGGGAAGGTACTCCGGTGGATAGAGGAATACCTAAGCAACAGGAGACAACGAGTCTGTGTGAGGGGTGAGGTCTCAGATTGGCGAGACGTCACAAGTGGAGTCCCGCAGGGGTCAGTCCTTGGACCTATACTGTTTCTGGTATATGTAAATGATCTCCCAGAGGGTATAGATTCGTTCCTCTCAATGTTTGCCGACGATGCAAAAATTATGAGGAGGATTGAAACAGAGGATGATAGTAGGAGGCTACAAGATACCTGGTTACCTGGTTGATACCTGGTTGATGGGGTTCTGGGAGTTCTTCTACTCCCCAAGCCCGGCCCGAGGCCAGGCTCGACTTGTGAGAGTTTGGTCCACTAGGCTGTTGCTTGGAGCGGCCCGCAGGCCCACATACCCACCACAGCCCGGTTGGTCCGGCACTCCTTGGAGGAATAAATCTAGTTTCCTCTTGAAAATGTCCACGGTTGTTCCGGCAATATTTCTTATGCTTGCTGGGAGGACGTTGAACAACCGCGGACCTCTGATGTTTATACAGTGTTCTCTGATTGTGCCTATGGCACCTCTGCTCTTCATTGGTTCTATTCTACATTTTCTTCCATGTCGTTCACTCCAGTACGTTGTTGTACGTCACTCCGTTCACTCCAGATGACCTGGATAGACTGAGTGAATGGTCCAACAAATGGCTGTTGAAGTTCAACCCGAGTAAATGCAAAGTAATGAAACTAGGCAGTGGAAACAGGAGGCCAGGCACAGGATACAGAATAGGAGATGAAGTACTTAATGAAACAGACAGAGAGAAAGATCTAGGAGTTGATATCACACCAAACCTGTCTCCTGAAGCCCACATAAAGAGAATAACGTCTGCGGCATATGCGAGGCTGGCTAACATCAGAACGGCGTTCAGGAACCTGTGTAAGGAATCATTCAGAATCTTGTACACCACATATGTAAGACCAATCCTGGAGTATGCGGCCCCAGCATGGAGCCCGTACCTTGTCAAGCACAAGACGAAGCTGGAAAAAGTCCAAAGGTATGCTACTAGACTAGTCCCAGAACTGAGAGGCATGAGTTATGAGGAAAGGCTGCGGGAAATGCACCTCACGACACTGGAAGACAGAAGAGTAAGGGGGGACATGATCACAACCTACAAAATCCTCAGGGGAATCGACCGGGTAAACAAGGATGAACTTTTCAACACTGGTGGGACGCGAACAAGGGGACACAGGTTGAAGCTGAGTACCCAAATGAGCCACAGAGACGTTAGAAAGAACTTTTTCAGTGTCAGAGTAGTTAGCAAATGGAATGCAATAGGAAGTGATGTGGTGGAGGCTGACTCCATTCACAGTTTCAAATGTAGATATGATAGAGCCCAATAGGCTCAGGAATCTGTACACCAGTTGATTGACGGTTGAGAGGCGGGACCAAAGAGCCAGAGCTCAACCCCCGCAAGCACAATTAGGTGAGTACAATTAGGTGAGTACACACACCACACACACACCACACACACACACACACACACACACACACACACACACACACACACACACACACACACACACACACACACACCACACACACCACACACACACACCACACACACACACACACACACACACACACACACCACACACACACACACACACCACACACACACACACACACCACACACACACCACACACACACACACACACACACCACACACACACACACACACACACACCACACACACACACACACACACCACACACACACACCACACACACACACACACACACACACACACACACCACACACACCACACACACACACCACACACACACACCACACACACACACCACACACACACACCACACACACACACCACACACACACACACACACACACACCACACACACACACCACACACACACACCACACACACACACCACACACACACACACACACCACACACACACACCACACACACACACACACCACACACACACACACACATACACCACACACACACACCACACACACACAACACACACACACACAACACACACACACACACACACACACACACACACACACCACACACACACACACACACACACACACACACACACCACACACACACACACACACACACACACACACACACACACACACACACACACACTTTAAAAGAACTTTTCCGGTGTCGGAGTAGTTAATAAATGGACTGCATTGGGCAGTGATGTGGTGGGGAGGAATGTGGAGTGGGGTCACCCTGTCTTGTGACCCCAGACCCCCTCCCCCTTCCCCCCTCTCTTGTGGCCATGCACCAACCTGTCCTCAGACTCAAGACCATTCCATCCAGCGGTCGACCCCACAAACACATTCATAAATTTTAACATGCTGTTCATTTAAAACAGAACTTTTCACAAATATAAGTTAATATTATGATATATTAGCATATTGTGCATATATAGGCCTAGTTAGGTTAGGTGTTTAGGTTCTGTTGGCGATTATTTGTAGTACGTGGGTGAAGCATTTACAGCGTTGTGGTTCGAACACCAGTCGTCAGTGAAGCACTTGTTCCGGAAGTGTTCGGACGTCAGCAGTTGTGAGTCCTGTGTAAACTGTTTGTCATTCATAAACAGCTGAGGGGGGTTGGCGGGTGGGTGGAATGGTCTTTTGGTGGATGACGTTGGGGGGGGGGATGACTTCGCCAACCATCTCCACTACAGCTGCTGGTAATGGGCCTTGTCTCCATGCAAGGAGACAGTTTAGGTCTATTAACCACCTGTACTATACGCAGTAGTGACCTAAAAAAAAGTTTAACTGTGACAACAACTGGGGAGTTGACTAACATGGTCGGTGGTGTTAGGAAACACTGGAGAAGTGTGTGAGGGAATGTTCACATCTCTTGTTTCACTTTGACCTTGCTGGACCATTACTGGGAGAGTGTACTTCTACACAGTAGTGAAGGGTCAAGTAAATATATATATGGGGCCTGACGGCTGAGTGGGCAGCGCTCAGTATTCGTAATCCTAAGGTTCCGGGCTCGATCCCCGCTGGAGGCGGAAACAAATGGGTAGAGTTTCTTTCACCTCTGATGTGCCTGTTCACCCAGCAGTAAATAGGTACTTGGGAGTTTGTCAGCTGTCACGGGCTGCTTCCTGGGGGTGGAGGCCTGGTCGAGGACCGGGCCGCGGGGACACTAAGCCCCAAAATCATCTCAAGATAACCTCAAGATAACCCCCAAGATAACCCCCCAAGATAACCCCCAAGATAACATCAAGATAACCCCAAGATAACCCCCCAAGATAACCCCCAAGATAACCCCAAGATAACCCCCAAGATAACCCCCAAGATAACCCCCAAGATAACCCCAAGATAACCCCCCAAGATAACCTGAAGATAACCCCAAGATAACCCCCAAGATAACCTCAAGGAGGGTAGCAGTTAATACGAATAAATAACGCTACAGAGGGATTAATAAGGAAGAGAATAAGGTGAAAAACCAGAGAAATAGGAGCACTAGGAGAGAGAGAGAGAGACCGTAGGAGGAAGTAATACTATGTGAGATCACTTGTGTTAAGAGTGTATTGTGAAAGGGAATGGTCAACAGCAACACAACCTGGACTGAGGGCCATCATGGTAGGCTTCTTGTGTGTGACAACTGATTAGACAAGATGGCGTCCGTCAACGGCTGAAGCAGGAATGATTAGTTTAGAAGACCAATCAATAGGATGATTAGAGTTATAACGTGACAGAACAGAGCATTGTTTGTCTCCAGACTTAAGACTTATTGCACAGTCTCCGTGGTGTTGTGGTAAGACACTCGCCTGGCGTTCCGCGAGCGCTATGTCATGGGTTCGTATCCTGGCCGGGGAGGATTTACTGGGCGCAATTCCTTAACTGTAGCCTCTGTTTAACGCAACAGTAAAATGTGTACTTTGATGAAAAAACGATTCTTCGCGGCGGGGATCGTATTCCAGGGACCGGTAAGACTTGCCCGAAACGCTACGCGTACTAGTGGCTGTACAAGAATGTAACAACTCTTGTATATATCTCAAAAAAAAAAAAAATTGCATTCTTTTAGTCTGTCATTAATGACAGACTTTGTGTTCTTTTAGTCATAAACCAGACTATAGTTGAGCACCCCAGCTCTCCTGACCTAACTAAAACGTTGTAACCTTCGTACAACGTTGTAACGACCTTCGCACAACGTTGTAACGACCTTCGTACAACGTTGTAACGACCTTCGTACAACGTTGTAACGTCAACAAACATTAGTAAGAATACCATTATGGTTAGGTTGTGTGTGTTGTGGACCG
>NW_027191312.1:0-12242 GCF_040958095.1 Procambarus clarkii
TCTATATCAGATTCCTTAAATATATATATGTGTGGTGAAAATAAAATTTAATTATCTTCTTTTAGCAACTGATGTGATAAAAATCTTTTCATCAATAACATTATAATATAGTTTGTATATTATTTTAAATTTTGAATTATATCCTAGTTAGTAGATGAATAATTGGTGTTCAGGGAGAAAAGTAATCTGTAATCCCCAACTCATTATGATATAATTCAAATTGGGGAAAAGGATATAATTTATAGTTTTATCTTATAAGATAAAGGTATATTATCATCTCAGAGGATTAGTTATAGTTTGCATTCTGTAATTGTATAATTTTTGTAGTGATGCTGAAATAGACTGTATAAAGAGATTGATATACTCAAACTCACTGAAGGTCCTGAAAATCTAAGAGTTGTGGAAGATTTAAAATCAGTAGTTAACAAGAGTAATAATATACACGATTTTTAGGATCTGGACCAGTGAACATGGATGGTAGTGTGAAGTAAGTGTGACCGAAGTTTATTAGGGGGTACTTCTTTCTTAATGTTGATGATGTACTCTGGGTCACCTGATCTAAAAAAAATAATAAATATTATGGCTGATAAGACAAGCTGAATAAGTCAACCTAAGCTTAGTTTAATATAAAACTCGACCAAAAAGATAGTGGAAAGTGTTCTTCACAACCGGACGCCCTGGAGTCTGGCTGAGGTAACCTCGCTGTATATAAGATGGCGCGTGTCGCCGTCGTCGCCACCACAGTGTTCAAAACCACAGCAGTATAACCAACATCCTACAAGAAAGAGAATTAATTATCTGCAGTAGAATAATAAGAATATACTGCTCATACACGTTTGACAGGGCCGGCGCCTGCTACTCTGACAGCATCTCGTGCTGGGTTTTGTATATGTACAGAAGAGTATGGAAGGGGAAGTATTCAAGATAATAGTCTTGTGTCTACTAGTTTCCACGAGAGTTGAGGCTGACACAATGGTCGGTCCCGAGAAGATCCAGGTCAAGGGGGACACTGCCGATTACATCCAGATGTCTGCTAATAATAACCTCATTGTTGCACATCAGAACCAACAAGTCAGCTGCAGGTAAGATCAGTCATCCATATATACACACATACTCCAATTGAAAGTTTATTTAAAGTCAATAGTTATGACAAGATTCTTAGACACATTAAGTAAGATAACACAAATCAAGTGGTAATTTCTATATAAGAGACACAAAATATTAACCTTACTTACGCCTTATTATCTGTTTTACAGGACTGTTTCTATCAGCAACGTATGATTCTGTCTCTCCGGTCAGTCACTCTGCCGGCTTCCCGCTCCCCAGTGCAAAAGAGGAAGAAGAAGAAAGAAGAAGAAGAAGGAAGAATAAAGTTATTTACCGATTGCATAACACACATTCTTCACTTACTCCAATTCTAACACAGGTTATGTCCTTGAGGCAAAGAGCCAGTTTTTTATAGCTGAGATGATTTCCAGTCACTGCAGTTATTTTTTCCTTGTGGCAAAGAGCCAGTTTTTTATAGCTGAGATGATTTCCAGTCACTGCAGTTATTTTCCTTGTGGCAAAGAGCCAGTTTTTTTTTATGGCTGAGGTGATTTCCAGTCACTGCAGTTATTTTTCCTTGTGCAAAGAGCCAGTTTTTTTTATGGCTGAGGTGATTTCCAATCACTGCAGTTATTTTTCCTTGTGGAAAGAGCCAGTTTTTTTTATGGCTCGAGGTGATTTCCAGTCACTGCGTTATTTTTCCTTGTAGGCAAAGAGCCAGTTTTTTTTTATGGCTGAGGTGATTTCCAATCACTGCAGTTATAGAGAGCTAGTTTACTAGTGTCACAACAATTATTTCCCTGTGGCCAAAGAGTCAGTTTAATAAATAATAAGGCTTAGGTGAATGTATATTATTAAACAAGCATACTAACAATACAATATTTTTTTTTTTTTTTTAAATTTCTTCAATATTTACCATGGATGTACATTTGTATGCTAAGTTAATATTTGCTAACATTAAATCGTCATGATAACGTTGAAGGTATTTTGATCCACAGGATAACTCCACTTTCATTTTCATTTTTTTTCTGTTTCTGTTTTCATTATTTTTGAATAGTTTCCAATTCAATGTGTTTCATGTCTGAGCGTATTTGAGTCAATTCTGTATGAATTCGAGCAGCTCCTATACTACGGAATGATACAAGTTCCATGGGTCCTGTGGAAAGACCACCACGTCGTCCCTCGAACTGGTGCTCCGGTCAGTTCAGAAAATACAACTTCATCTGCTCGTGAAGTGTGCATCGTAGCATTTGCGCGGTGATTGGTAACACACATATAAGAACCTTCATATAAACTAGCTAAAACTGGCTCATTATCTCTATTTAAATATGGTTCACCCGTATAGTGATTCATAAGGGATTCAGTACAAGTTTTTTCGACCCCACTGTAGATTGTTCAATAACATTTTCAAAAGTGAGAGTAAAAGCTGCATCCATGTAATTCAAATTATCAAAGGTATTGCAATATAAATCTGGAGCTTGTCTTTTAAGTGAATGAGGGTTAACTAAAACATCAATGGGTACATTTGATGAAAACATATCACCCTGACTCATTAATTTAATGTAAGGCATATCCTGTTCACTAACTAATCGCCCAATTACACCTTTTTGTGAAGTGGGTGTTTGTAACTTATCACCTAAAGATGGTATATATGGTGACACTGTTATCAGAGAAAAACGCCAACTTTGTAGTACTGGTAAATCTACACTATCTATTTTAAAGTACCTAAATGTAATGTAATTAGGATGATGTTCTTTAAAAGCTAAAGAATATTGAGATTTCTTCAACCGTTGTTGCCGTTCAAGGGAAGGGTGGTGTGGATCATTTACTGTAACTCGGTAGTCATTTCGACTCCCTTTTCCATTCTTCGTCCCTGTGGATACTGGAACAGAATCGTCATATATAGGCTCTTTTAAATCCCAAATTTTACCATTCCAAATAAGAGCAAGAGTATTGGCATCTATGTGAACGAATTCTATTTCTCCATTTGTAAAATTAAGCAAACTATTATCTTCTTGACACTTGGGATTAACCCCTTTTAAAATTCCCAACTGAACACCACGTTGAAGTGGGGTATGCTGATCAAAATAGGTCTGACAAAAAGTTGGTAGTGCATTCTGTCCTGATCCATAATTATATCGAAACAATTGATGTTTCATAAGAAACACCTGAAAATAACCCACGGTCTATACTATCTTGTTTTACTGTAATACTGTCTTCGGGATTGTGCCAGTTTACTACTGCCACCATAGGATTTTGACAACGAATGGGTAAAAGTTTACTCATTCGAGATGTTGTGTATAATGTATGAATAACTGTCTTTTGATGAATTTCACCTACAGAATGAGTATTGACAGAAATACCAGCATAATGACGATACGATTGCAGACTGTTACTAATTCGAGGGGGATGGGCAGCATTAGGACGGCTAATCGCTCGAGCATTTGGCCCCATAATATTAGGTATTTTTTCCCGGTCATAACCAATATAGAGTATTCAAAATCCTCTTTGAGATCACTATTTTCTTTTCTGAGAAAAATCTGAGGTTGCATTTGAGGTGGTAAATAAAAAAATGGATTAGCCTCCATTTGAAAGTGTCTATTTCCTTAGACGTATAGAGTTGGCCATTGGGTAAAATTTTATAAGACATACGTGGCAGACTGGTGCATATCCACAGTTGATTTTTTTTGTATTCTAATAATTCTATACAGGCGATATTTAATTTCAAAATATATTGAACAAATCGGTATAAATTGTCTACTCCAAATAAACAAACATATTCCCATTGAACTAGAGGCAAATGAGGAAAAAAATGTTGAGCTGCAGAAACCATTCTTGATCGAATCTAATGGGAAATTAAACAGTTTATTATGAATAATTATATAGACATATTTAGATTCTAACTGATCAAGTTGTGAAGGATTTCCCACTTGTCTTAGTTGAGGGAGATATGTAAATAAGAATTTATCAGGTTGTGAATTACACATGCTGGTAGAGGCGATTATCACATCAGGTATCATTTCTAATATGATATCACATCGTTGAGGAGTATCAGGTGTATTGAGTAAATCAATGAAACCGACCTCACTTACCGTTATAGATTTAGGCTCTTTGGCTTTGGAATCTTTAGGCAATAATTTTTGTAATCCACATGCCACCAGACATATATTGGCATATGAATTAGATGAATAATTCCGACTAAACCGACCAATTTTATTCCATTCATTATTCCCGCTATTATTAAATGAATTACCACCATTATTTTCATTTAAAGTATTTATACTTGCAGAATTGCTTAATATTTTTGTTTGCGTAATACTCTCATCAATATGACCACACCGAATAGCAGTGGCTTTAACTTTCAAAGGATTAATTGCAATCATAGCTACTCGTGGTCCTGATAATTTTAATCTTATATCATTGTTCCCTTCATTCATATTATTATTATTATTATTATTATGATTGGATGTATAATTTTCCAAAATTTTAAGATTATTTTTGTTAGCATCGCTCCTTTTTAATCGATAATATTCCATTAAAACTGTTAAATTTTCTTGAGAAGTGAATGGTTAAGATCTTTCAAAATTTTAACCACCTTGTTATGGAGTAGTGTAGCATTTACTTTGCGTATAGCTAGATTTAAAAAACAATTAATAAATATTTCACCAGTTGTAAAGATTGCCATATTTCCTAAATGATTAATATCCTGGTTTATATAGGAAGAGAGAAAAGGCCATTTTTTAATCTTAGATTCTTCATAAATAATAACTGCTTTTTCTTTCCTGCTAAAATGAGGACGTCGACGATCTGGCCATATTATCGACTTGATGGAACATACAGATTCACTCACATGAAATTGCCCGGATAAACGTCAAAGGGGAAGTTTTCACATATAAGACATTTAAACGCGGAATGTGTATTTGGGGGGGATTAGCCGATTACTTTGCCAGCACTTCCATTGTTCATAATCAATAGGTCTCTCAGGATCTTCTACCAACATTTGCCACATTTGACCACTTTTCATTACAGGCACTGCAAAATTATACTTGGCATAATCTGCTAGTCGCTTGTCATTATCCCATTCAGGAAGTTGTAGTCCTACCCCTAGTACCAATTTGCGATCTAGATAATATTTTATAAATTGGGATTCATCACTTTTGGATTTTAGTAGATATGGTTGATTACTCAGATGAAATGTTATGCCAGGGTAAATTTTAAATAACTTTTCAAAACTATCATTTTCGATTTGAAGCTTATTGTAGAGACTGTGTCTAAGAAATAATTCTAATTCAGCATCGGCTGAATCAATGATCGAACATTTAGGACAGGGTTTAAGGTTTCCACCAGGTAAAGCCCATTGTCGATGCCGATAATTGAAAATACCTCTTGTGTTAATCATTATTATATAATAATTATATGAAAATGAAATGTAATTTATATTTTAGTTAATAAAAAAAAATATATATTGTAAGTATCTTTTATCCCTGGAATTGAAATACATAGTAAATAGATTTTGTTGAGATTTTTATTACAACAAAAGTCTTAAAACGTAAATAAAATAAAAGTGTAACAGTTTAATTTTAATTTGGCCTATAAACAATTATGTATTTTTTTTTTTTGTTTTTTTAGTCGTTACGATTTGAAATATCAATGAGCCATCCTGCTATTATTTTACTAAGGATAGGTTTAATCAAAAATATAGTTAGTAAAATAATTATTCCCAAAATCCAATTATTTTCCCAAAGACTTACTAAAATAGAATAAAAAAAGTTATTATTAATATTTTTTCCATCTGATAATTTATGTATGAAGTTATTTTCTTTTCTTTTAATGATCTTATTTCTGTTTTAAAAGAAGGAATTTCAGTTTCTATTGCAGCATTTTGATGGTCACTTATAATTTCTGTCTCTAATGGATCTTCATTTTCTCTGGATGGTGATGAAGAATGTGTGAGATTTCTTTTTCTTGTTCGTATAGAATTTTCATGGATTAAATTGGGTGGTATACTTAGTGTGTCCAATGTCATTGTTTTCCTATTTTTTATAGTATAAAAAAAAGTTATGTAGAACCTACGAGTGTGTGTACGGATGGTGTGAGTGGTAGGTAGGTAGGAAGGATATAATGAGGAAAGTAAAGTTTATTATTTAGGTAGAACCCAAACGAGTGTGTACTTGCTGCAGACAGGAGGGATGGTGTGGGTGGTGGGTAGGCAAAAGGGATACGATGAGGAAAGTTAAAGTTTATTATTTGATGCTTAATGCAAATATTCTTTCTCATCTTCTAAGTTATCATCATTGAGTGAGGGCTAGGGAAGGTGCCAAAATCTTTCTCCATATATCTCTAACAAAACTACCAATTCTGCCTCACCTTCATCCCCTCATAAATGGGAGGATGATGATCTTCACCTTCAATCGACAGCTTCATTATCCAAAAACCTTACATCTCAGCTCGTCACAACCTTACCTAAAGCATCAAACACAGCAATATTAATCAGATAAGTACAACCCTCTCCCTGCGCCAGAGAACCAAGAAGATTCATCGTCACTGATATTATTGAATTCAGACACAGAAAGTTTATCAGAAGGAAATGGTTGTGGTAAGTAATTTGTATTTTAGTTTTAGTTTTGGACATCAAAATATATTTATTATTTGAAATTTGTTGAAAATTAAGCTATTAAAAATGAATGTTCCTGGTTTCATGGGTTTACGAAAATCCTTGAAAAATCATAAATTCATTATTTTAATTTTCAGGGATTGGTGAACAGATGAAGTTAAAGATGTAAAGTCCAACAACAGTCTTTCCGAACTTCATAGAAGCCGCTCTTCTCCCAACTATATGTGATTGTAAATACTTAGTTATGGTGTTTTTCTTCATGTTACTTGATTTGAAGATTTTTCAGAGACTGACTCTGATAAGCACCTCAATCAATAGCTATTTGAATGATAACATACTGTTTTGTATAGTACTTTAAGATTGATAGAAATATTTTTAATATATGAGAGAAGGAGTTTGAAAAAATAGAGAGACTGATTTCATTCCACATCCTAGTTATATTGTATTTTAGTAAGCAATATAAAATTCGACAGTTTGGTCGAATACAATTGAACAATTTAAATAAATGGCAACGAACATATATAATCATGGTTTTATTGGAATTTTGTCCTAAACAATTGTATTTGGAATGGTAAATAGAAAACTAAATTTCTATAGTATTTTTTTTTTAGAAGGGCATAAAAGGAGATTAATTCTTTTTTTTTTTTTAGTCTTATAAAACTTAACAATGAATCGACGTCAACAAATTTGTAAAGACTTTGTCGATGACATAGTTCAGGAGGTGATTGAGCCATTAAGTAATCTAGGTTCTGGGTCTGATAAAAATGTGGATATTAATTTTATTGTTTTAAAAATGAAAGAAGATCCCTCTAAATTTGTAAATACATTACTGGATTCTGTTACTAATAATATATTAGACTATTATTATAATAGAAGTCAAAATGTACCAATGTCAACTGTTCCATCACCCAAAAGAAAGATAAAAAAAAAAAAACATATATTATCAAATGAAGAGGATGAATTAATTAAAAATTGAAATTTTAGGGAAAGCAGTTTTAAACATTTTTTCTCTTCATAATGAATATAATCGTATTAAGGATAGTATTGTCAATCAACATATGCAATCAAAATCACCCAAAAAACAAAAAATACAGTTACCACCAATATTAAAGGACGATGAAACTGTAGATATGATCAAACTCTTCAATTCCTTCCATTCAACCATTTTGAAATACCTTTTGAAAACAATACATAAAATAATTACAGAAGTTTATGGAATAAAACTCTGTGAAGATTTAACTAAGCTAGTTAATTCTAAAAGTTATCCATATTTTTTATTTGAATATTTTCTTAGACATCAATCATCAAGCGACGATATTAAACGGCAGTTAGAGTGTCTTAAACATTCAAGTATACTAGTCTATAACTGGATAATTCAAAATTGTATTGATATTAAAATTAAACCCGAAAATGAAAGTTAAATGTAATTTAATAATCGATGAAATATTAGCAAATGCTATTTTTGTAAATGGTAGAGAAATTCTACAAAATAAAATTTTAATGGCCTATGCAGCTCATAAATATTCGATGTTTAAAAACAATGGTAAATTGTATTCTGCTACGGAAATTATACATTCATGTATCAAGACTAATCGTAACCTACCCCTCATAAAATTTCTATTTCATTTGAGGCTATAATGAGGGTAGGACAGAATACTGACCAAAATTTAATTTGTAAAAATACTCATTTTGTAGAAGAACGTGAATGTCGGCGTCATGTGGATATTGCACATCCACTTATTCAAGCTCATTTAGCTCCCTTGGGTGAACTATCCATGCAATATATTTCTAGGGTTTTAGAAATGCGGATTGGAGACTATCGCCTAATTATTGAACCACAACAGAATAGATATTTTATTCAATATAAGAAATTCCGTGACAAAAAAGTGGTTTTTCGTTTAGATTCCCTCACATTAGAATTTGTTTATATTAGTGATGAAGGGGAATCTTTTTACGATGCCCAGTATATACAACATAATAGTAGTGATGATAGCAGTGGGGAAACACCACTAAGGCCATTGCTGCAAGCACCAGCTTATCCATTGTAATCTGTGATAGAATGAGAGAAAGATATTCTTTATCTGTATATTTATAATAGTTTCACGAAATTAATCACAGATAGGATGGGGTGGAGAGCCAAGTGCAAGTACCATAAAAAAAAGTATCTATCTTACATTATTAAGATGAAATTTGGGAAAATCATAGATACCACTACTCACACTTTATCCACACACACACACCAGTGACAACTCCTACCAGAACCCCCATCATCATCATCTTCTTGTAAATCATCGCTGTTGTTATTTATTTGAAAATTATGCATTTTTGGTTTCAATTATATACATTCAAAATTCCCACCTATGTCTTTTTCTTACTCAAAATGTAACATATTTTTGTTTTTTAATTTTTTTTTAAGTGGTTTTTTCTAATAAAGAAAAATCTATTGTAAATGGGATATAAAAAACTATGAATAAAAAATATAGAAATTTTCCTTTGGGAAATTTAAGAGTAAATTAGAATATCATGTATATAAATCTATATTTTATCATTTAACAAAAAAACAAAAAAATAATAATATCAAAGTAGATATAAACAAAAGAGGACTATTAAAAAATAACAAACTATTTGAAATTGATATATATTTCTCAGATTTACAATTAGGTATAGAAATTCAAGGTCCTACTCATTATATAGACATTGAACAAATTAACAGAGATTTAAAAAAAAAAAAAATGTTTAATAAAATTGGGATTATTTTGTTATATGTAGGATTTAATACTGTAAAGCATGATATACTAACTTGTTTAAATATTATTACTAAAAAGATAATTAGTTAAAAAATAAGGTATGTAAATCAAATCATATATAGATTTTTCAAGGAAATCCGGCTGAGTCGGTCCATTTATCAGCTGGGCAAGTCTATTGTAATGTATATGATGACAGGATGTAAGAGAGATACCCACACTATCTTGTGCATTCTAATAAGGGACGGAGAGGAGATAAGTCGGTCTAAGCTGGGTTAAGAGTTACTCCAACGCGCATCTTTAGCTAATCCTCCAAATCATCTATTGAAGGTATTATATGACATTTACATTATTTATATTAAAAAATCATAATCTTGTTATTTAACATTGTATTATATATATATTTCTGAGCTTATAATATACAAAGACCTATTTTTTTGGTAATTTTCAGATAATTATAAAATGATGGTGATGTTGGTGGTATTGTGGGTGTTGGTTGTTGGAACTGTATTCAATCAATCAATCATTGTTGGAGTGTGATTCTTTATTTATGTTTTCTTTTCAGACCTGAACCTAAACGTGTACTTGTCAAATAGAGGATAATGGAGGAGAGAAAAGAAAAAATGAAAAAGGAAGTTCAATTTAATCCACATATAACGATACGATATTTATATGTATGGGCATATGCCTATCAGAAAGCTAGAATAGATGGTAAAATGTGGAACACAGCTGCTGCAGATCGGGATCGTTTCAAGATGCGATGTGTGAACACTTCAAAAATTCTAAATGATGCAAGAATATTTGACAAGGATCATAGAGAAAAGGTTTATTTAGAGCGAATAAAAGAGATATAGAAATTAAATATCTTTTATTTAATTCCTATCTTATAAAATTTAGTAGTATAGAGGGGGGGGGGGGGCAAAAACTGGTTGTATCATTTTATTTAAAAGTTAGGTAACCACCTAACACTAGGACAATTTGTCTTAACATTATATTATATTGATCATGTCTTCATTATCCATCTGACCATTACTATAACACCAATATATCAACATAATAAATATTAACAAAGCCAAAACTTTGTGAATTTTATACATCATCTTCATTTTCATTGATTGATTACTTCCCACATCTTGTTTGTTAGATGAAGATTGACTTGAAGAAACAAATAATATTTTAAACTAACACTTGGAGAGAGAGAGAGAGAGAGCAGGTCTAAATAAACCCTTGCTCTTCTTGTTGAGGGTAGTCACCTACTACTCAGGCAGTGTTATTGTGCTGGGTTTTTCTTTGACAAAACACATCCCAAGTGAGCCTCCTCTTCTCTTCCCTTCATTGTAAATATATAAATATATAACATAGGGTAGGAGAAAAAGAGAGAGAAAGAGAGAGAGAGAGAGAGAAAAATATATTCTCAATGGTTATTGATCAGTTAAATAATTACAAAAACATAATGAAAATACCTCTCAAGTCTGTATCAGTCTGACTGGATTGGTATATAAGAGAGTTTGCCAGGCTATGCAAATCACTACAGGTTCGCCATACTTCCTTGGACACTTCATTCTGAGTAGTAAAACAACAATCACACAATCAAAAGCACATTCAACATTTAATGTTTCTTCAACCCACAACCCCATACGTATGTTGTATAATTTACTTAAGTCTATTATAACAAAGTTAATTATAACAAAGTTAATTATTAAGTAATAAAAATAAAGTATATCATATTACTATAATGTAATAAGAGTCAATGTATATATTATAAATCAGAATAATTATATAAATTAATTTATTTTATTTTATTTTCAGGTGGAAGTGAGATAATTCTCTTAGAGATGTCACTTGATCAAACAAAAACCCATACAACAGATCAAACAAAAACCCATACAACAAACAACTTTTTTTTATGTGATGTATGTGGAAAAAAATATAGTACAATGAGAACACTAACAGTCCATTTCACAACTCACACAAAGAAGACTATCCTTTTTACAATTCATACTGGTAAAACTCCAAAGTGCAGTGAATGTGAAAAAACAAACAAACAACACATTAGAGAAAAATGGTTTTCATGTGACGTATGTAGAAAAAAATTCCTTAAAAAATGCGACTTGACTAGACATATGGGAACACACAGAGTAAAACGGTTAAAATGTCAATTGTGTGGGAATAGATTTAGGGATGAATATAACTTGACCCTACATTTGAAATCAATACACATGATTCAGCCTTTGAAAACAAATAGTGAAAAAAAATATGATATATGTGGAAACAAACAGCAAATCAGTCCCAAATCTTTAAACAACTTTTTTACTGTTTTGAATGTGGAACTGTATTTAAAAGCATAACCAGCCTGGATGAACATTTGTTGGAACAGTTTACCAAAGATATATCAGCTTTAGATTTGATAACTCCAGACATTCATTTTCAGACGTTTTTTGAAAACTAAAAAGTGTATTGGAACATTGACCAAATCTTTAAACAACTTTTTTACTTGTTTCTGGTGGTAACTGGCACCTCAAGGAACATATAAAAGGAGTAGAAATATTAATGAGATTATTAATTCTGTCGGAGTGAGAGTAAACACAGATATATATCTCTCCTACCTGAACTTCTTTTCTATTACCACCACATTTTCTTGGCATATATATGTTCATTTTGGATCTACACTAGCTGCTGGATATGACTTGTACAGGTATAGTTGGAATTTACTTTTTTTTTTTTTAATGTATGACTATTTTAGATTTAAATATATTTTAATTACAACATATATTTGTAATATATTTTAATTAACAATCTACCTTTTGCTTTAGTGCTGCCTACGATGTTACTGTGCC
>NW_027191313.1:0-12211 GCF_040958095.1 Procambarus clarkii
GGAAAGGGGTGTGGGAGGGAAGGGAGATGATGGTGGTGAAAGGGTGGGAGGGTAGGTTGAGAGGAAAGTCTTTTTTTTTTTGGGTAAGGTTATCCTTCTATTTTGTTTTTTTCTTTAGAGGTATTTTTTGAGGTCGAAATGAGATCTAGCAAAGAGGTAGATTTAATTTTCTCTATAGTCGTAGGTTGGTGAGTGGTGATAGGTAAGTACAACACATGCCACCTTCCAAGACTCTACACACACACACACACACATACACACACACACACACACACACACACACACACACACACACACACACACACACACACACACACACACACACACACACACACACACGCACACACACACACACACACACACCTACGCCTCCCCCCATCCACATACCCATCATTCATTCACCCACTCCCTCTCTGCATACATTTATTAAAATGAATATACCGAGGGGACAATCGAGGCCTTTTAAAGAATATTCATGATGATGTATGTATAATGATGTATACCTGGAATAGTGACCGGGAATACGTCCCTCAGTCATGTTTGAGAGGCCACTTATCAAGTATTATATCCGAGGTTATCAGTTAAGCGAAGCCTAATATAATCTTCTTATTAAGATACATTAATAAATGGTGTTAAAAGTGATAGTTTATTGACCTAAAGGACTTAAATTTGTTGTTATTAATTTTTGGAGGAGATTTGTATGATATAATTATAATATGTATATTAGTAATACAATATTAGATGACCGTCAACACTACCAGACGACCACAAAGGTTACCAGACGACCACAAAGGCTACCAGACGACCACAAAGGCTACCAGACGACCACAAAGGTTACCAGACGACCACAAAGGCTACCAGACGACCACAAAGGTTACCAGACGACCACAAAGGCTACCAGACGACCACAAAGGCTACCAGACGACCACAAAGGCTACCAGACGACCACAAAGGCTACCAGACAACCCCAAATGCTACCAGACAACCACAAAGGCTACCACACGACCACAAAGTCTACTAGACAACCACAAAGGCTACCAGACGACCACAAAGGCTACCAGACAACCACAAAGGCTACCACACGACCACAAAGGCTACCAGACGACCACAAAGGCTACCAGACGACCACAAAGGCTACCAGACGACCACAAAGGTTACCAGACGACCACAAAGATTACCAGGCGACCACAAAGGTTACCAGGCGACCACAAAGGCTACCAGACGACCACAAAGGTTACCACACGACCACAAAGGTTACCAGGCGACCACAAAGGTTACCAGGCGACCACAAAGGCTACCACACGACCACAAAGGCTACCACACGACCACAAAGGTTACCACACGACCACAAAGGTTACCAGGCGACCACAAAGGTTACCAGGCGACCACAAAGGCTACCAGACAACCACAAAGGCTACCACACGACCACAAAGGCTACCACACGACCACAAAGGTTACCACACGACCACAAAGGTTACCAGGCGACCACAAAGGTTACCAGGCGACCACAAAGGCTACCAGACGACCACAAAGGTTACCAGACGACCACAAAGGCTACCAGACAACCCCAAAGGCTACCAGACAACCACAAAGGCTACCACACGACCACAAAGGCTACCAGACGACCACAAAGGCTACCACACGACCACAAAGGCTACCAGACGACCACAAAGGCTACCAGACAACCACAAAGGCTACCACACGACCACAAAGGTTACCAGGCGACCACAAAGGCTACCAGACAACCACAAAGGCTACCACACGACCACAAAGGCTACCACACGACCACAAAGGTTACCAGACGACCACAAAGTCTACCAGACAACCCCAAAGGCTACCAGACGACCACAAAGGCTACCAGACAACCACAAAGGCTACCACACGACCACAAAGGTTACCAGGCGACCACAAAGGCTACCAGACGACCACAAAGGCTACCAGACGACCACAAAGGCTACCAGACGACCACAAAGGCTACCACACGACCACAAAGGCTACCAGACAACCACAAAGGCTACCAGACGACCACAAAGGCTACCACACGACCACAAAGGCTACCAGACGACCACAAAGGCTACCAGACAACCCCAAATGCTACCAGACAACCACAAAGGCTACCACGCGACCACAAAGGCTACCACACGACCACAAAGGCTACCAGACGACCACAAAGGCTACCAGACGACCACAAAGGCTACCACACGACCACAAAGGCTACCAGACAACCACAAAGGCTACCAGACGACCCCAAATGCTACCAGACAACCACAAAGGCTACCACACGACCACAAAGTCTACCAGACAACCCCAAATGCTACCAGACAACCACAAAGGCTACCACACGACCACAAAGTCTACCAGACAACCCCAAAGTCTACCAGACAACCCCAAAGGCTACCAGACAACCACAAAGTCTACTAGACAACCACAAAGGCTACCACACGACCACAAAGGCTACCAGACAACCACAAAAGCTACCAGACAACCTCAAAGACTACCAGACAACCACAAAAGCTACCAGACAACCTCAAAGACTACCAGACAACCTCAAAGACTACCAGACAACCTCAAAGGCTACCAGACGACCCCAAAGGCTACCAGACGACCACAAACACTACCAGATCACCCAACAACCTTTCCAGTATTGCATTTACAACATTTATTGTGGAAACATTTAGAGGGTGTGAATAACTCTGAACATCAAGTATTTAGAACCCAAAAAAATATATGAAATTATTCTGGACAGATATGTTTTTGTTTCATTCAATTCTGGCATTCTTGCAGTTTACCACGTTTTCATACATTTATTAAAAAACAAAACATGCTCTTGCATTTGTTTTTATTTACTGAAACAAACTTTCATTTGTTGTTGCATTAATGGAACGAATAAATTTGCAATCAACTATATATATACATATATATATATATATATATATATATATATATATATATATATATATATATATATATATATATATATATATATATATATATATATATATATATATATATATATATATATATATATAAGTGATTGGAGTGAACTAATAAGGAAGGAAGAATGAGATCGTAATAGAGAGGAAAGATAACGATGAAGATAAGGAACTAAAAGAGGGTATTAATAGAACACCCCCCACCCCCACCCCACTCACTCCCCCTTTCCTAATCCCCCCCCCCCCTACACACACACACACACACACACACACACACACACACACACACACACACACACACACACACACACACACACACACGCTAATACACAGATAGACGAGAAACCAGACTCAAGTGTTGATATATGAAATACTCCCGCCTATAAAAGTCAGCAAACACCTCAACCGGTTTTAAAAACCCACCACCATCACCATCCAACGAGAAACCGAAGGCCGAAACCCTTAGAAAAAAAATGACAAGAGGCTAAAAAAAATAGAATAAAGACCCACACCAAGAATGATAAACAGAAAACAAATAAATCCCAGAAAAAAACCCCAATGTGGCCCAAGAACTTATACGCGAAAGTGGAAGGAAAGGCACAAGTGAAAGGTAAAGAAAGTTGGGGTCCGGTGGCGGACGCGGTCGTCATGAATAAACAGGAAGGAAGGTGTTCGGAACGAGAATTGAACATGACACAACGATGCACGACCCCAGGAGACACCAGCATGACCAATAAGGTCGCCTAGTTCAACCTCAGCATATAGGAGCATTTGCCCCCGACGATGACCTTGTTCGGAAGGTCGGATGGTCACCTTGTTACTTAGTTATTAGACCGAGGATTACGGAAGCTCCCCCCCCATCCCCGGAGTTCGGTAGACCGACGCGGAACGACGGTAGATTCCGGTAGACTCACGATTTCGGTAGATTCCCCAGTCGTCGGTAAACCACGGACATTGGTAGACCCCAAAATGACACTTGACCTTTAGACCTCGGTAAACTGACCTCTGTGTCTCTGAGGTCACCATGAGCTAGGAAGAAATTATATTAAATAATTGGCAAGAGACCAGAATTACCAAAGGTAGGCCTATGCATGCCTAACCAGAGGATAGGCTAGAGTGACCACAACATGGACGACCATGACTAGAGGATAGGTTGAAGTCTCATGAATGTCCTTGACCTCTGGCTAATCCCTGCCAGGTCAGTCAAGCTAATCCGGTTGTTTGACTGGGATAGCTAGTGGTAGTTGACCCTTAGCAGCAGGACTGGTTGACAGGTAGTTTCAGGCCTTCTGCAGTTTAATTCTTGAGGTTATCTTGAGATGATTTCGGGGCTTTAGTGTCCCCGCGGCCCGGTCCTCGACCAGTCCTCCACCCCCAGGAAGCAGCCCGTGACAGCTGACTAACTCCCAGGTACCTATTTACTGCTAGGTAACAGGGGCATTCAGGGTGAAAGAAACTTTGCCCATTTGTTTCTGCCTCGTGCGGGAATCGAACCCGCGCCACAGAATTACGAGTCCTGCGCGCTATCCACCAGGATAGCGGAATTAGCAGGATAATTACCTAGCGGAAAATAATCATACCTGCTGAATCAAATAATATTTATTGAGAAATATATATATATTCTTCAAGAAACACTGACAAAAACCAACAAACACATCTAACAGAGTTATATATCCGTAAAAATTTGTTAAAACGCGTTCAAAAGTGGAACAATTTACACAACAAAGAAATTCATGCTTATGAAGAATTTAAAAAAAAAACGAAATATATATCTGTCCGGATTAGCCGATTCGTTGTTTACCACAACAATATCCGGTTGAGGGGAAATTAGTATCCAGTTTTCCTCCCGTTCTTATCCTACTTCAGCGGATATGAACAATGGCGGACAGCAGCGGATATTTGTTGTCGGGGAGAGGAGGAGGAACCACGACCCTGAAACACTTGTACAATTGATGGGACGTCCTAGCTGGCAGCTTCAGGCGGCCTAGCCCTGGCTATCCTCGCTAGGGGGCTAGGGGGAGGCTAGGGAGGCTAGGAGCAACGTGTCTGTGACTGGTAGTATATAGGGAGTGACGCGCTATGTCATCGAGGACGACACAGCGAAACGGACGAGGACGACCTCGACGACACAGTCAAGAAGGACATAAATAGTGATGAGAAGATAGCAAAGTTATGCGGTGTGTAAGGAAGGAGAAGGTTAAATGTCAGTCTTAAGAATCATTATTATTCCTTATTCCTTCTCTCTCTCTCTCTCTCTCTCTCTCTCTCTCTCTCTCTCTCTCTCTCTCTCTCTCTCTCTCTCTCTCTCTCTCTCTCTCTCTCTCTCTCTCTCTCTCTCTCTCTCTCTCTCTCTCTCTCTCTCTCTCTCTCTCTCTCTCTCTCTCTCTCTCTCTCTCTCTCTCTCTCTCTATCTCTCTCTCTCTATCTCTCTCTCTCTCTCTCTCTCTCTTTCATTCAACATTCAACATTAACAATTCCATCGACCAGTTTCCCCTCATTTGCTTATAACAATAAACTCAAATTCAGACTCTTAAGAGCCAGCACGACTACTCGGGACTTCACGCTTCGCCAGAATCAGTCACTGACTGCGAGAGGCTGAGACGAATTCGAGGCCGTGACCAAACTGATAGGTGCAGCCTTCTTCACACTACTTCCCCTCCTACCCTGTCGTAGCTCAGTCGATTAAGGCAGTGTCTGGGATGCTCCCGGACGCAGGTTCGAATCCTCGTCACGGCCCATGTGGATTTGTTCCCCCCCTAGTTTACATGCTGGGGAGACCCTTCTTGGGCTCACAGCAATGCATACAGTAGTGTTCAGAGAGAGAGAGAGAGAGAGAGAGAGAGAGAGAGAGAGAGAGAGAGAGAGAGAGAGAGAGAGAGAGAGAGAGAGAGAGAGAGAGAGAGAGAGAGAGACAGGGAGAGAAAAAGAGATGAGTTTGGAGTTGTTGATGGGCAGAAGGTTGTCGCAATTCAACATTTGCTTCCTCAAAAGATGATCTTGTTCAGAGCTCCCGTCGAGTGGCTTAGCACATATTCTTTGATGACAAGATCAAACACGCCTCATGTAAAAGGATTAGAGAGAGAGAGAGAGAGAGAGAGAGAGAGAGAGAGAGAGAGAGAGAGAGAGAGAGAGAGAGAGAGAGAGAGAGAGAGAGACACACACACCACGAGAAATAGAAAATGTGAGATAGAGACACAGAGACGCAGCGAGAGAAACAGAAAATAAGACAGAGAGAAAGACAGAGAAAGACAGACAAAGAAAAAGATAGATTGCTATAGAACCAGAACAAAAATTATTTGGTTGGAAACTTATTTATATTTAACTTATAAAGTCACTTTAAGCTCTCATAACTAAATATATGTACAGGCTTTTTTTTAACATCAAATTAAAATGAACACACAAACCTAATATTTTTGTTTTTGTTTGAAACTAAGACTAGGGTTCATAAGGGCTGTCAAATGACGTGCCTGGTGAAACTGCAAGCAAGAGCTGTTATCCTACCTCATCTCACTTGAAGCCGGCTCCTAGAAACTCATTTTTTTTTCATGAGAATGTACTTTGAAACTATCACATAGTTTAACATAGAAACTATTTGGAACTATCATATAAGGAACTATTATATAAGGAACCAGATGAACCTGCAAGAAAGTATTTACTAATACATTTACCCCTAAACAAAATATATGAAAGTTGTTAATTATTTCTTAATTACATGAACATTTACACTGTTACTCTTAAGTTGTAACCAACAACTTAAGAGTTATAAGTACCAACTTTGCCGGAACTCCGACGAAAACTTAACAAAAAACCCATGAAGATTGTGCCCCAATGATGAGGTCTGAAGTCAGGAAGGAAAACCCAAAGACCTTAAGCCTCAAGTCACACAAGTTTCCTCTTGCCTAGGAGTGGGATGGTGCCCTAACCTAACAGCCTAGGAAAGGTGTTTTTCCTATTGGACAGCCAAAGGCAAGATGTGGGGAAACATGTAGACAGCTTCCTCAGGAGACAGGGCTGGCTTGAGGGGTAAAGCCATAAAAAAAACACAGTTGGCTGAGAGAATGTTTGAAGTGTGTGTGTGTGTGTGTGTGTATGTGTGTGTGTGTGTGTGTGTGTGTGTGTGTGTGTGTGTGTGTGTGTGTGCGTGTGTGTGTGTGTGTGTGTGTGTGTGTGTGTGTGTGTGTGTGTGTGTGTGTGTGTGTGTGTGTGTGTGTGTGTGTGTGTGATACCAGGATTTCGTGTGCGATTAGGGGTCTGAAGCAGCCTGATTGTACCAGTCAAGATGGGCGTTATTCCTTGAGCAGGAGATGGGGGAATTTCCTGTGAGACCCATGGGTGATAGTGGTAGGTGAGAGGTAATGGTGGTGGTGGGTATAGTGCTTAGAAGTGGTTCTAGTGGTGGTGGTTGATGGTGAGGTGGTGATTGTGGTTATGCTTCCGTACAAATACCGATGATAATTAGAAACCTGCGAACAATTTACGTGTGCCTGTATTAACCTTTTTACTAAGAATGTTACCTACATTAGAAAATATATAATTATCACATTAAAATACGATAAATGTTATTAAACAACCCAATAGTTTAGATAAGAATATGCACCAATCAGAAGCGAGTAATGAGACACAAGACACCAATAAGAACGTTGTGTGGGAGCGCCACCGAGGCCGCTAAACGACCCAACTACTCGGCTAACTAGCAGTTTGACGGCTGTTAACGACTCACGTCGCCTCCACCACCTCCAGCCACACTTGTCACCACACCTTCCCCAGCCACAGCGGCAGCCACACCCTCCCCAGCCACACCTGTGAACGTATAAAACAGTGAACGTAAACGGCTAATTAGTGAACGTTTAATCGGTGAACGGGTATATTAGTGAACTTATAAAACAAATAAAACAGTGAACATATAAAACAGTGAACGTATAAAACAGTGAACTTAAAAAACAGTGAACTTGTAAAACAGTGAACATATAAAACAGTGAACTTATAAAACAGTGAACTTATAAAACAGTGAACTTATAAAACAGTGAACATATAAAACAGTGAACGTATAGAACAGTGAACATATAAAACAGTGAACTTATAAAACAGTAAACTTATAAAACAGTAAACTTATAAAACAATGAACTTCTAAAACAGTGAACATATAAAACAGTGAAAGTATAAAACAGTGAACATATAAAACAGTGAACTTATAAAACAGTGAACTTATAAAACAGTGAACTTATAAAACAAATAAAACAGTGAACTTATAAAACAGTGAATTTATAAAACAAATAAAACAGTGAACTTATAAAACAGTGAACTTATAAAACAGTGAACTTATAAAACAGTGAATTTATAAAACAGTGAACTTATAAAACAAATAAAACAGTGAACGTATAAAACAGTGAACTTATAAAACAGTGAACTTATAAAACAGTGAACGTATAAAACAGGGAACATGTAAAACAGTGAACATATAAAACAGTGAAATTATAAAACAGTGAACTTATAAAACAAATAAAACAGTGAACTTATAAAACAAATAAAACAGTGAACTTATAAAACAAATAAAACAGTGAACTTATAAAACAAATAAAACAGTGAACTTATAAAACAAATAAAACAGTGAACTTATAAAACAAATAAAACAGTGAACATATAAAAAAGTAAACGTATAAAACAGTGAACATATAAAACAGTGAACTGAAAAAAACAGTGAACATATAAAACAGTGAACTTATAAAACAGTGAACTTATAAAACAGTGAACGTATAAAACAGGGAACATGTAAAACAGTGAACATATAAAACAGTGAACTTATAAAACAGTGAACTTATAAAACAGTGAACGTATAAAACAGGGAACATGTAAAACAGTGAACATATAAAACAGTGAACTTATAAAACAGTGAACTTATTTAATTACTACCAAAACTACCTAACAGAAAGCACATTAAAATACGATAAATGTTATTAAACAACCCAATAGTTTAGATAAGAATATGCACCAATCAGAAGCGAGTAATGAGACACAAGACACCAATAAGAACGTTGTGCGGGAGCGCCACCGAGGCCGCTAAACGACCCAACTACTCGGCTAACTAGCAGTTTGACGGCTGTTAACGACTCACGTCGCCACCACCACCTCCAGCCACACTTGTCACCACACCTTCCCCAGCCACAGCGGCAGCCACACCTCCCCAGCCACACCTGTGAACGTATAAAACAGTGAACGTAAACGGCTAATTAGTGAATGTATTATCGGTGAACGTATAAAACAGTGAACTCATAAAACAGTGAACTTATAAAATAGTGAACTTATAAAACAGTGAACGTATAAAACAGTAAACTTATAAAACAGTGAACTTATAAAATAGTGAACTTATAAAATAAATAGATCAGTGAGCTTATAAAACAGTGAACGTATAAATAAGTGAACTTATTAAACAGTGAACTTATAAAACAGTGAGCATATAAAACAGTGAATATATAAAACAATGAACATATAAAACAGTGAACTTATAAAACAGTGAACTTATAAAACAATGAACATATAAAACATTGAACTTATGAAACATTGAACTTATAAAACAGTGAACTTATAAAACAGTGAACTTTTAAAACAGTGAACGTATAAAACAATGAACTTAAAAAACAAATAAAACAGTGAACTTGTAAAACAGTGAACTTGTAAAACAGTGAACGTATAAAACAGTGAACTTGTAAAGCAGTGAACGTATAAAACAAATAAAACAGTGAACTTATAAAACAAATAAAACAGTGAACTTATAAAACAAATAAAACAGTGAAATTATAAAACAAATAAAACAGTGAACATATAAAACAGTGAACTTATAAAACAGTGAACTTATAAAACAGTGAACGTATAAAACAGTGAACATGTAAAACAGGGAACATATAAAACAGTGAACTTATAAAACAGTGAACTTATAAAACAGTGAACGTATAAAACAGTGAACGTATAAAACAGGGAACATGTAAAACAGTGAAATTATAAAACAGTGAACTTATAAAACAGTGAACTTATTTAATTACTACCAAAACCACCTAACAAAAAGCACATTAAAATACGATAAATATTATTAAATAACCCAATAATTTTAGATAAGAATATGCACCAATCAGAAGCGAGTAATGAGACACAAGACACCAATAAGAACGTTGTGTGGGAGCGCCACCGAGGCCGCTAAACGACCCAACTACTCGGCTAACTAGCAGTTTGACGGCTGTTAACGACTCACGTCGCCACCACCACCTCCAGCCACACTTGTCACCACACCTTCCCCAGCCACAGCGGCAGCCACACCCTCCCCAGCCACACCTGTGAACGTATAAAACAGTGAACGTAAACGGCTAATTAGTGAACGTATTATCGGTGAACGGGTATATTAGTGAACTTATAAAACAGTGAACTTATAAAACAGTGAACTTATAAAACAAATTAAACAGTGAACTTATAAAACAGTGAACTTATAAAACAAATTAAACAGTGAACTTATAAAACAGTGAACTTATAAAACAGTGAACGTATAAAACAGTGAACTTATAAAACAAATAAAACAGTGAGCGTATAAAACAGTGAACTTATAAAACAAATATAACAGTGAACTTATAAATCAGTGAACTTATAAAATAGTGAACTCATAAAACAGTGAACTTATAAAACAAATTAAACAGTGAATTTATAAAATAGTGAACTTATAAAACAAATAAAACAGTGAGCTTATACAACAGTGAACATATAAAACAGTGAACTTATAAAACAGTGAACTTATAAAACAGTGAACTTATAAAACAGTGAACGTATAAAACAGTGAACTTATAAAACAGTGAACGTATAAAACAGTGAACGTATAAAACAGTGAACGTATAAAACAGTGAACGTATAAAACAGTGAACGTATAAAACAAATAATACAATGAACTTATAAAACAGTGAACGTATAAAACAGTGAACTTATTAAACAAATAAAACAGTGAACGTACGAAAAAAAATAAAATAGTGAACGTATGAAAAAAAAATAAAACAGATAAATACACTGTAAAACCTGTGTTTAGTGTAAGTGTTCAAACATGTTTGTCAACGCAGGTGTTGAGCGCCGCAGGAGAGCATTAACTACCCGCGAGGATAACGAGGTCAGTTCCAATTGGCTTGTTTGTAGACGCAGGTAGGCCTAGTAGACTGTAGTAATTACTGTAGCTGCGATCTGAGCGATAGGTAGGCCTAGGAGACTTTGTTTTTTGGGACGTGGGTTAGTCTGAGGTCTGTAAAATGGGTTGGGGAGTGATGATGGATAGGCTCTGTGATTATGGGTAGGCTCTGTGATGATGGGTAGGCTCTGTGATGATGGGTAGGCTCTGTGATTATGGGTAGGCTCTGTGATGATGGGTAGGCCTATAATGGTCTGAGAGAGATTCGGATTTTTCTCCACTGTATTTATATATATTATTGTTTATTTCACGACCAGAGCAGCTGATAGCACTAAACGGTATGCATACATGTATTGTTTCAATAAACGGTATACATACCTGTTGCTTCAATAAACGGTATGCATACCTGTTGTTTCATTAAAAGTATGCATACCTGTTGCTTTATTAAACGATATGCATACCTGTTGCTTTAGTAAACGGTATGTATACCTCTTACTTCAATAAACAGTATGCATATCTGTTGCTTCACTAAACGGCATGTATACCTCTTGCTTCAATATATACAGTATGTATATTTTTGCTTCTTTGTGAACCTTTTGTAGGATTCAAACGACCCCAAGTGCTTTTTTTAACCTTCTTCAGCAGCAGCTTATAGAGTCGTGATACCTGTCTCACTATCAAAGATCCAGATGTGATATTTTTAAGCTGTTATAGAGCATCTGAGAAGGAGCGGCTCTAATTTTAAAGTTTTCAGGTGAAAGAAAGACTTTTTTTTATTTTTTTTATTCATAAGTCGTATTTGATTTTATATTCCTTAGGTTAGGCTTTTTTAGTGGTGTAGTTCTTAGTGGTGTAGTCCTTAGTGGTGTAGTTCTTAGTGGTGTAGTCCTAATTGGTGTAGTTCTTAGTGGTGTAGTCCTAATTGGTGTAGTCCTAATTGGTGTAGTCCTAATTGGTGTAGTCCTAATTGGTGTAGTCCTAATTGGTGTAGTCCTAATTGGTGTAGTCTTTAATGTTTATTAGGTAATAATGATAGCGGTTTAATAAATCAGGTGTATTTATGTGTGTGTGTGTGTGTGTGTGTGTGTGTGTGTGTGTGTGTGTGTGTGTGTGTGTGTGTGTGTGG
>NW_027191314.1:0-12183 GCF_040958095.1 Procambarus clarkii
CTGTATGTGTGGTAGTGGTGGGTCTGTATGTGTGGTGGTGGAGGTCTGTATGTGTGGTGGTGGTCTGTATGTGTGGTGGTGGAGGTCTGTATGTGTGGTGGTGGTGGTCTGTATGTGTGGTGGTGGAGGTCTGTATGTGTGGTGGTGGTGGTCTGTGTGTGTAGTGGTGGTGGTCTGTATGTGTGGTAGTGGTCTGTATGTGTGGTGGTGGTGGGTCTGTATGTGTGGTGGTGGTGGGTCTGTATGTGTGGTGGTGGTGGTCTGTACGTGTGGTGGTGGGGGTCTGTATGTGTGGTGGTGGTCTGTATGTGTGGTGGTCTGTATGTGTGGTAGTGGAGGTCTGAATGTGTGGTGGTGGTGGTCTGTATGTGTGGTGGTGGTCTGTATGTGTGGTGGTGGAGGTCTGTATGTGTGGTAGTGGAGGTCTGAATGTGTGGTGGTGGTCTGTATGTGTGGTGGTGGTCTGTATGTGTGGTGGTGGAGGTCTGTATGTGTGGTAGTGGAGGTCTGAATGTGTGGTGGGTGGTGGTCTGTATGTGTGGTGGTGGTCTGTATGTGTGGTGTGGAGGTCTGTATGTGTGGTAGTGGTGGTCTGAATGTGTGGTGGTGGTCTGTATGTGTGGTGGGTCTGTATGTGTGGTGGTGGTCTGTATGTGTGGTGGTGGTCTGTATGTGTGGTGGTGGTGGGTCTGTATGTGTGGTGGTGGTGGGTCTGTATGTGTGGTGGTGGGTCTGTATGTGTGGTGGTGGTCTGTATGTTTGGTGGTGGTCTTTATGTGTGGTGGTGGAGGTCTGTATGTGTGGTAGTGGTGGTCTGAATGTGTGGTGGTGGTCTGTATGTGTGGTGGTGGTGGGTCTGTATGTGTGGTAGTGGAGGACTGTATGTGTGGTAGTGGAGGCTTGTATGTGTGGTGGAGGTCTGTATGTGTGGTAGTGGTGGTCTGTATGTGTGGTGGTGGAGGTCTGTATGTGTGGTAGTGGAGGGCTGTATGTGTGGTGGTGGAGGTCTGTATGTGTGGTGGTGAAGGTCTGTAAGTGTGGTGGTGAAGGTCTGTATGTGTGGTGGTGGTGGTCTGTATGTGTGGTGGTGGAGGTCTGTATGTGTGGTGGTGAAGGTCTGTATGTGTGGTGGTGGAGGCCTGTATGTGTGGTAGTGGAGGCCTGTATGTGTGGTGGTGGAGGTCTGTATGTGTGGTAGTGGAGGCCTGTATGTGTGGTAGTGGAGGCCTGTATTTGTGGTAGTCGAGGCCTGTATGTGTGGTGGTGGTGGGTATCTATGTGTGGTAGTGGAGGTCTGAATGTGTGGTGGTGGAGGCCTGTATGTGTGGTAGTGGAGGTCTGTATGTGTGGTGGTGGAGGCCTGTATGTGTGGTTGTGGTGGGTTTGTATGTGTGGTAGTGGAGGTCTGTATGTGTGGTGGTGGTGGGTCTGTATGTGTGGTAGTGGAGGTCTGTATGTGTGGTGGTGGTGGTCTGTATGTGTGGTGGTGGTCTGTATGTGTGGTGGTGGTGGTCTGTATGTGTGGTGGTGGAGGTCTGTATGTGTGGTAGTGGTGGGTCTGTATGTGTGGTGGTGGAGGCCTGTATGTGTGGTAGTGGAGGCCTGTATGTGTGGTAGTGGAGGTCTGTATGTGTGGTGGTGGTGGGTCTGTATGTGTGGTAGTGGAGGTCTGTATGTGTGGTGGTGGTGGTCTGTATGTGTGGTGGTGGTCTGTATGTGTGGTGGTGGTGGTCTGTATGTGTGGTGGTGGAGGTCTGTATGTGTGGTGGTGGTCTGTATGTGTGGTGGTGGAGGCCTGTATGTGTGGTGGTGGAGGTCTGTATGTGTGGTGGTGGAGGTCTGTATGTGTGGTGGTGGAGGTCTGTATGTGTGGTAGTGGTGGTCTGAATGTGTGGTGGTGGTCTGTATGTGTGGTGGGTCTGTATGTGTGGTGGTGGTCTGTATGTGTGGTGGTGGTCTGTATGTGTGGTGGTGGTGGGTCTGTATGTGTGGTGGTGGTGGGTCTGTATGTGTGGTGGTGGGTCTGTATGTGTGGTGGTGCTGGTCTGTATGTGTGGTGGTGGTCTGTATGTGTGGTGGTGGAGGTCTGTATGTGTGGTAGTGGTGGTCTGAATGTGTGGTGGTGGTCTGTATGTGTGGTGGTGGTCTGTATGTGTGGTGGTGGAGGTCTGTATGTGTGGTAGTGGTGGTCTGAATGTGTGGTGGTGGTCTGTATGTGTGGTGGTGGTGGGTCTGTATGTGTGGTAGTGGAGGACTGTATGTGTGGTAGTGGAGGCCTGTATGTGTGGTGGGGGTCTGTATGTGTGGTAGTGGTGGTCTGAATGTGTGGTGGTGGTCTGTATGTGTGGTGGTGGTGGGTCTGTATGTGTGGTAGTGGAGGACTGTATGTGTGGTGGTGGAGGTCTGTATGTGTGGTGGTGGAGGTCTGTATGTGTGGTAGTGGAGGCCTGTATGTGTGGTAGTGGAGGCCTGTATGTGTGGTAGTGGAGGCCTGTATGTGTGGTGGTGGTGGGTATCTATGTGTGGTAGTGGAGGTCTGTATGTGTGGTGGTGGAGGCCTGTATGTGTGGTGGTGGAGGCCTGTATGTGTGGTAGTGGAGGTCTGTATGTGTGGTGGTGGAGGCCTGTATGTGTGGTTGTGGTGGGTCTGTATGTGTGGTAGTGGTGGTCTGTATGTGTGGTGGTGGTGGGTCTGTATGTGTGGTAGAGGAGGCCTGTATGTGTGGTGGTGGAGGTCTGTATGTGTGGTAGTGGAGGGCTGTATGTGTGGTAGTGGAGGGCTGTATGTGTGGTGGTGGTGGGTCTGTATGTGTGGTAGTGGAGGACTGTATGTGTGGTAGTGGAGGCCTGTATGTGTGGTGGTGGAGGTCTGTATGTGTGGTAGTGGAGGCCTGTATGTGTGGTAGTGGAGGCCTGTATGTGTGGTAGTGGAGGCCTGTATGTGTGGTGGTGGTGGGTATCAATGTGTGGTAGTGGAGGTCTGTATGTGTGGTGGTGGAGGCCTGTATGTGTACTCACCTAGTTGTACTCACCTAGTTGTGTTTGCGGGGGTTGAGCTCTGGCTCTTTGGTCCCGCCTCTCAACCGTCAATCAACAGGTGTACAGATTCCTGAGCCTATCGGGCTCTGTCATATCTACACTTGAAACTGTGTTTGGAGTCAGCCTCCACCACATCACCCCCTAATGCATTCCATTTGTCAACCACTCTGACACTAAAAAAGTTCTTTCTAATATCTCTGTGGCTCATTTGGGCACTCAGTTTCCACCTGTGTCCCCTTGTGCGTGTTCCCCTTGTGTTAAATAGACTGTCTTTATCTACCCTATCAATCCCCTTCAGAATCTTGAATGTGGTGATCATGTCCCCCCTAACTCTTCTGTCTTCCAGCGAAGTGAGGTTTAATTCCCGTAGTCTCTCCTCGTAGCTCATACCTCTCAGCTCGGGTACTAGTCTGGTGGCAAACCTTTGAACCTTTTCCAGTTTAGTCTTATCCTTGACTAGATATGGACTCCATGCTGGGGCTGCATACTCCAGGATTGGCCTGACATATGTGGTATACAAAGTTCTGAATGATTCTTTACGCAAGTTTCTGAATGCCGTTCGTATGTTGGCCAGCCTGGCATATGCCGCTGATGTTATCCGCTTGATATGTGCTGCAGGAGACAGGTCTGGCGTGATATCAACCCCCAAGTCTTTTTCCTTCTCTGACTCCTGAAGAATTTCCTCTCCCAGATGATACCTTGTATCTGGCCTCCTGCTCCCTACACCTATCTTCATTACATTACATTTGGTTGGGTTAAACTCTAACAACCATTTGTTCGACCATTCCTTCAGCTTGTCTAGGTCTTCTTGAAGCCTCAAACAGTCCTCTTCTGTTTTAATCCTTCTCATAATTTTAGCATCGTCCGCAAACATTGAGAGAAATGAATCGATACCCTCCGGGAGATCATTTACATATATCAGAAACAAGATAGGACCGAGTACAGAGCCCTGTGGGACTCCACTGGTGACTTCACTACCACATACCACTGGTGTGTGGTAGTGGAGGTCTGTATGTGTGGTGGTGGAGGCCTGTATGTGTGGTTGTGGTGGGTCTGTATGTGTGGTAGTGGAGGTCTGTATGTGTGGTGGTGGTGGTCTGTATGTGTGGTGGTGGAGGTCTGTATGAGTGGTAGTGGTGGGTCTGTATGTGTGGTGGTGGAGGCCTGTATGTGTGGTAGTGGAGGCCTGTATGTGTGGTAGTGGAGGTCTGTATGTGTGGTGGTGGTGGGTCTGTATGTGTGGTGGTGGTGGGTCTGTATGTGTGGTGGTGGAGGTCTGTATGTGTGGTGGTGGAGTTCTGTATGTGTGGTAGTGGAGGTCTGTATGTGTGGTGGTGGTCTGTATGTGTGGTAGTGGAGGTCTGTATGTGTGGTGGTGGAGGCCTGTATGTGTGGTGGTGGTGGAGGTCTGTATGTGTGGTGGTGGAGGCCTGTATGTGTGGTGGTGGAGGTCTGTATGTGTGTTAGTGGAGGCCTGTATGTGTGTTAGTGGTGGTCTGTATGTGTGGTAGTGGAGGTCTGTATGTGTGGTGGTGGTCTGTATGTGAGGTAGTGGTGGTCTGTATGTGTGGTAGTGGTGGTCTGTATGTGTGGTGGTGGAGGTCTGTATGTGTGGTAGTGGAGGGCTGTATGTGTGGTGGTGGAGGTCTGTATGTGTGGTGGTGAAGGTCTGTATGTGTGGTGGTGAAGGTCTGTATGTGTGGTGGTGGTGGTCTGTATGTGTGGTGGTGGAGGTCTGTATGTGTGGTGGTGAAGGTCTGTATGTGTGGTGGTGGAGGCCTGTATGTGTGGTAGTGGAGGCCTGTATGTGTGGTGGTGGATGTCTGTATGTGTGGTAGTGGAGGCCTGTATGTGTGGTAGTGGAGGCCTGTATGTGTGGTAGTCGAGGCCTGTATGTGTGGTGGTGGTGGGTATCTATGTGTGGTAGTGGAGGTCTGAATGTGTGGTGGTGGAGGCCTGTATGTGTGGTAGTGGAGGTCTGTATGTGTGGTGGTGGAGGCCTGTATGTGTGGTTGTGGTGGGTTTGTATGTGTGGTAGTGGAGGTCTGTATGTGTGGTGGTGGTGGTCTGTATGTGTGGTGGTGGAGGTCTGTATGTGTGGTAGTGGTGGGTCTGTATGTGTGGTGGTGGAGGCCTGTATGTGTGGTAGTGGAGGCCTGTATGTGTGGTAGTGGAGGTCTGTATGTGTGGTGGTGGTGGGTCTGTATGTGTGGTAGTGGAGGTCTGTATGTGTGGTGGTGGTGGTCTGTATGTGTGGTGGTGGTCTGTATGTGTGGTGGTGGTGGTCTGTATGTGTGGTGGTGGAGGTCTGTATGTGTGGTGGTGGTCTGTATGTGTGGTGGTGGAGGCCTGTATGTGTGGTGGTGGAGGTCTGTATGTGTGGTGGTGGAGGTCTGTATGTGTGGTGGTGGTGGTCTGTATGTGTGGTAGTGGTGGGTCTGTATGTGTGGTGGTGGTGGGTCTGTATGTGTGGTGGTGGAGGTCTGTATGTTTGGTGGTGGGTCTGTATGTGTGGTGGTGGAGGTCTGTATGTGTGGTGGTGGTCTGTATGTGTGGTGGTGGAGGCCTGTATGTGTGGTGGTGGGTCTGTATGTGTGGTAGTGGTGGGTCTGTATGTGTGGTAGTGGTGGGTCTGTATGTGTGGTGGTGGAGGTCTGTATGTGTGGTGGTGGTCTGTATGTGTGGTGGTGGAGGTCTGTATGTGTGGTGGTGGTGGTCTGTATGTGTGGTGGTGGAGGTCTGTATGTGTGGTGGTGGTCTGTATTTGGGGTAGTGGTGGGTCTGTATGTGTGGTGGTGGTGGGTCTGTATGTGTGGTAGTGGAGGGCTGTATGTGTGGTGGTGGAGGTCTGTATATGTGGTGTTGGTGGTCTGTATGTGTGGTGGTGGTGGTCTGTATGTGTGGTCGTGGAGGTCTGAATGTGTGGTGGTGGAGGTCTGTATGTGTGGTGGTGGTGGGTTTGTATGTGTGGCAGTGGAGGGCTGTATGTGTGGTGGTGAAGGTCTGTATGTGTGGTGGTGGTGGTCTGTATGTGTGGTGGTGGAGGTCTGTATGTGTGGTGGTGGTGAGTTTGTATGTGTGGTAGTGGATGGCTGTATGTGTGGTGGTGGAGGTGTGTATGTGTGGTGGTGAAGGCCTGTATGTGTGGTGGTGGTGGTCTGTATGTGTGGTGGGGGAGGCCTGTATGTGTGGTAGTGGTGGGTCTGTATGTGTGGTGGTGGTGGTCTGTATGTGTGGTAGTGGAGGCCTGTATGTGTGGTAGTGGTGGTCTGTATGTGTGGTAGTGGTGGTCTGTATGTGTGGTGGTGGTGGGTCTGTATGTGTGGTGGTGGGTCTGTATGTGTGGTGGTGGAGGTCTGTATGTGTGGTAGTGGAGGCCTGTATGTGTGGTGGTGGAGGCCTGTATGTGTGGTGGTGGTGGGTCTGTATGTGTGGTGGTGGAGGTCTGTATGTGTGGTGGTGGAGGTCTGTATGTGTGGTGGTGGTGGGTTTGTATGTGTGGTAGTGGAGGGCTGTATGTGTGGTGGTGAAGGTCTGTATGTGTGGTGGTGGTGGTCTGTATGTGTGGTGGTGGAGGTCTGTATGTGTGGTGGTGGAGGTCTGTATGTGTGGTGGTGGTGGGTTTGTATGTGTGGTAGTGGAGGGCTGTATGTGTGGTGGTGGAGGTGTGTATGTGTGGTGGTGAAGGTCTGTATGTGTGGTGGTGGTGGTCTGTATGTGTGGTGGGGGAGGCCTGTATGTGTGGTAGTGGTGGGTCTGTATGTGTGGTGGTGGTGGTCTGTATGTGTGGTAGTGGAGGCCGGTATGTGTGGTGGTGGAGGCCTGTATGTGTGGTGGTGGTGGGTCTGTATGTTGTGGTAGTGGAGGTCTGTATGTGTGGTGGTGGTGGTCTGTATGTGTGGTGGTGGTCTGTATGTGTGGTGGTGGTGGTCTGTATTTGTGGTGGTGGAGGTCTGTATGTGTGGTGGTGGTCAGTATGTGTGGTGGTGGAGGCCTGTATGTGTGGTGGTGGAGGTCTGCATGTGTGGTGGTGGAGGTCTGTATGTGTGGTGGTGGTGGTCTGTATGTGTGGTAGTGGTGGGTCTGTATGTGTGGTGGTGGTGGGTCTGTATGTGTGGTGGTGGAGGTCTGTATGTTTGGTGGTGGGTCTGTATGTGTGGTGGTGGAGGTCTGTATGTGTGGTGGTGGTCTGTATGTGTGGTGGTGGAGGCCTGTATGTGTGGTGGTGGCTCTGTATGTGTGGTAGTGGTGGTCTGTATGTGTGGTGGTGGTGGGTCTGTATGTGTGGTGGTGGGTCTGTATGTGTGGTGGTGGAGGTCTGTATGTGTTGTAGTGGAGGCCTGTATGTGTGGTGGTGGAGGCCTGTATGTGTGGTGGTGGTGGATCTGTATGTTGTGGTAGTGGAGGTCTGTATGTGTGGTGGTGGTGGTCTGTATGTGTGGTGGTGGTCTGTATGTGTGGTGGTGGTGGTCTGTATTTGTGGTGGTGGAGGTCTGTATGTGTGGTGGTGGTCTGTATGTGTGGTGGTGGAGGCCTGTATGTGTGGTGGTGGAGGTCTGTATGTGTGGTGGTGGAGGTCTGTATGTGTGATGGTGGTGGTCTGTATGTGTGGTAGTGGTGGGTCTGTATGTGTGGTGGTGGTGGGTCTGTATGTGTGGTGGTGGAGGTCTGTATGTTTGGTGGTGGGTCTGTATGTGTGGTGGTGGAGGTCTGTATATGTGGTGTTGGTGGTCTGTATGTGTGGTGGTGGTGGTCTGTATGTGTGGTGGTGGAGGTCTGAATGTGTGGTGGTGGAGGTCTGTATGTGTGGTGGTGGAGGTCTGTATATGTGGTGTTGGTGGTCTGTATGTGTGGTGGTGGTGGTCTGTATGTGTGGTGGTGGAGGTCTGAATGTGTGGTGGTGGAGGTCTGTATGTGTGGTGGTGGAGGTCTGTATATGTGGTGTTGGTGGTCTGTATGTGTGGTGGTGGTGGTCTGTATGTGTGGTGGTGGAGGTCTGAATGTGTGGTAGTGGAGGGCTGTATGTGTGGTGGTGGAGGTCTGTATATGTGGTGTTGGTGGTCTGTATGTGTGGTGGTGGTGGTCTGAATGTGTGGTGGTGGAGGTCTGAATGTGTGGTGGTGGAGGTCTGTATGTGTGGTGGTGGTGGGTTTGTATGTGTGGCAGTGGAGGGCTGTATGTGTGGTGGTGAAGGTCTGTATGTGTGGTGGTGGTGGTCTGTATGTGTGGTGGTGGAGGTCTGTATGTGTGGTGGTGGAGGTCTGTATGTGTGGTGGTGGTGGGTTTGTATGTGTGGTAGTGGATGGCTGTATGTGTGGTGGTGGAGGTGTGTATGTGTGGTGGTGAAGGTCTGTATGTGTGGTGGTGGTAGTCTGTATGTGTGGTGGGGGAGGCCTGTATGTGTGGTAGTGGTGGGTCTGTATGTGTGGTGGTGGTGGTCTGTATGTGTGGTAGTGGAGGCCTGTATGTGTGGTAGTGGTGGTCTGTATGTGTGGTAGTGGTGGTCTGTATGTGTGGTGGTAGTGGGTCTGTATGTGTGGTGGTGGGTCTGTATGTGTGGTGGTGGAGGTCTGTATGTGTGGTAGTGGAGGCCTGTATGTGTGGTGGTGGAGGCCTGTATGTGTGGTGGTGGTGGTCTGTATGTGTGGTGGTGGAGGTCTGTATGTGTGGTGGTGGAGGTCTGTATGTGTGGTGGTGGTGGGTTTGTATGTGTGGTAGTGGAGGGCTGTATGTGTGGTGGTGAAGGTCTGTATGTGTGGTGGTGGTGGTCTGTATGTGTGGTGGTGGAGGTCTGTATGTGTGGTGGTGGAGGTCTGTATGTGTGGTGGTGGTGGGTTTGTATGTGTGGCAGTGGAGGGCTGTATGTGTGGTGGTGGAGGTGTGTATGTGTGGTGGTGAAGGTCTGTATGTGTGGTGGTGGTGGTCTGTATGTGTGGTGGGGGAGGCCTGTATGTGTGGTAGTGGTGGGTCTGTATGTGTGGTGGTGGTGGTCTGTATGTGTGGTAGTGGAGGCCTGTATGTGTGGTGGTGGAGGCCTGTATGTGTGGTGGTGGTGGGTCTGTATGTTGTGGTAGTGGAGGTCTGTATGTGTGGTGGTGGTGGTCTGTATGTGTGGTGGTGGTCTGTATGTGTGGTGGTGGTGGTCTGTATTTGTGGTGGTGGAGGTCTGTATGTGTGGTGGTGGTCAGTATGTGTGGTGGTGGAGGCCTGTATGTGTGGTGGTGGAGGCCTGTATGTGTGGTGGTGGAGGTCTGTATGTGTGGTGGTGGTGGTCTGTATGTGTGGTAGTGGTGGGTCTGTATGTGTGGTGGTGGTGGGTCTGTATGTGTGGTGGTGGAGGTCTGTATGTTTGGTGGTGGGTCTGTATGTGTGGTGGTGGAGGTCTGTATGTGTGGTGGTGGTCTGTATGTGTGGTGGTGGAGGCCTGTATGTGTGGTGGTGGCTCTGTATGTGTGGTAGTGGTGGTCTGTATGTGTGGTGGTGGTGGGTCTGTATGTGTGGTGGTGGGTCTGTATGTGTGGTGGTGGAGGTCTGTATGTGTGGTAGTGGAGGCCTGTATGTGTGGTGGTGGAGGCCTGTATGTGTGGTGGTGGTGGATCTGTATGTTGTGGTAGTGGAGGTCTGTATGTGTGGTGGTGGTGGTCTGTATGTGTGGTGGTGGTCTGTATGTGGTGGTGGTGGTCTGTATTTGTGGTGGTGGAGGTCTGTATGTGTGGTGGTGGTCTGTATGTGTGGTGGTGGAGGCCTGTATGTGTGGTGGTGGAGGTCTGTATGTGTGGTGGTGGAGGTCTGTATGTGTGATGGTGGTGGTCTGTATGTGTGGTAGTGGTGGGTCTGTATGTGTGGTGGTGGTGGGTCTGTATGTGTGGTGGTGGAGGTCTGTATGATTGGTGGTGGGTCTGTATGTGTGGTGGTGGAGGTCTGTATGTGTGGTGGTGGTCTGTATGTGTGGTGGTGGAGGCCTGTTTGTGTGGTGGTGGCTCTGTGTGTGTGGTAGTGGTGGGTCTGTATGTGTGGTAGTGGTGGGTCTGTATGTGTGGTGGTGGAGGTCTGTATGTGTGGTGGTGGTCTGTATGTGTGGTGGTGGAGGTCTGTATGTGTGGTGGTGGTGGTCTGTATGTGTGGTGGTGGAGGTCTGTATGTGTGGTGGTGGTGGTCTGTGTGTGTAGTGGTGGGTCTGTATGTGTGGTGGTGGTCTGTATGTGTGGTGGTGGTGGGTCTGTATGTGTGGTGGTGGTCTGTATGTGTGGTGGTGGTGGGTCTGTATGTGTGGTGGTGGTGGGTCTGTATGTGTGGTGGTGGTCTGTACGTGTGGTGGTGGTGGTCTGTACGTGTGGTGGTGGTGGGTCTGTTCGTGTGGTGGTGGTGGTCTGTATGTGTGGTAGTGGAGGTCTGAATGTGTGGTGGTGGTGGTCTGTATGTGTGGTGGTGGTCTGTATGTGTGGTGGTGGAGGTCTGTATGTGTGGTAGTGGAGGTCTGAATGTGTGGTGGTGGTCTGTATGTGTGGTGGTGGTCTGTATGTGTGGTGGTGGAGGTCTGTATGTGTGGTAGTGGAGGTCTGAATGTGTGGTGGGTGGTGGTCTGTATTTGTGGTGGTGGTCTGTATTTGTGGTGGTGGTCTGTATGTGTGGTGGTGGAGGTCTGTATGTGTGGTAGTGGTGGTCTGAATGTGTGGTGGTGGGCTGTATGTGTGGTGGTGGTGGGTCTGTATGTGTGGTGGTGAAGGGTCTGTATGTGTGGTGGTGGTCTGTATGTGTGGTGGTGGTCTGTATGTGTGGTGGTGGTGGGTCTGTATGTGTGGTGGTGGTGGGTCTGTATGTGTGGTGGTGGGTCTGTATGTGTGGTGGTGGTCTGTATGTGTGGTGGTGGTCTGTATGTGTGGTGGTGGAGGTCTGTATGTGTGGTAGTGGTGGTCTGAATGTGTGGTGGTGGTCTGTATGTGTGGTGGTGGTGGGTCTGTATGTGTGGTAGTGGAGGACTGTATGTGTGGCAGTGGAGGCCTGTATGTGTGGTGGTGGAGGTCTGTATGTGTGGTAGTGGAGGCCTGTATGTGTGGTAGTGGAGGCCTGTATGTGTGGTAGTGGAGGCCTGTATGTGTGGTGGTGGTGGGTATCTATGTGTGGTAGTGGAGGTCTGTATGTGTGGTGGTGGAGGCCTGTATGTGTGGTAGTGGAGGTCTGTATGTGTGGTGGTGGAGGCCTGTATGTGTGGTAGTGGAGGTCTGTATGTGTGGTGGTGGAGGCCTGTATGTGTGGTTGTGGTGGGTCTGTATGTGTGGTAGTGGAGGTCTGTATGTGTGGTGGTGGTGGTCTGTATGTGTGGTGGTGGAGGTCTGTATGTGTGGTAGTGGTGGGTCTGTATGTGTGGTGGTGGAGGCCTGTATGTGTGGTAGTAGAGGCTTGTATGTGTGGTAGTGGAGGTCTGTATGTGTGGTGGTGGTGGGTCTGTATGTGTGGTGGTGGTGGGTCTGTATGTGTGGTGGTGGAGGTCTGTATGTGTGGTGGTGGCGGTCTGTATGTGTGGTGGTGGAGGTCTGTATGTGTGGTGGTGGTCTGTACGTGTGGTAGTGGAGGTCTGTATGTGTGGTGGTGGAGGCCTGTATGTGCGGTGGTGGTGGGTCTGTATGTGTGGTAGTGGAATACTGTATGTGTGGTAGTGGAGGCCTGTATGTGTGGTGGTGGAGGTCTGTATGTGTGGTAGTGGAGGGCTGTATGTGTGGTAGTGGAGGGCTGTATGTGTGGTGGTTGTGGGTCTGTATGTGTTGTAGTGGAGGACTGTATGTGTGGTAGTGGAGGCCTGTATGTGTGGTGGTGGAGGTCTGTATGTGTGGTAGTGGAGGCCTGTATGTGTGGTAGTGGAGGCCTGTATGTGTGGTAGTGGAGGCCTGTATGTGTGGTAGTGGAGGCCTGTATGTGTGGTAGTGGAGGTCTGTATGTGTGGTGGTGGTGGTCTGTATGTGTGGTGGTGGAGGTCTGTATGTGTGGTAGTGGTGGGTCTGTATGTGTGGTGGTGGAGGCCTGTATGTGTGGTAGTGGAGGCCTGTATGTGTGGTAGTGGAGGTCTGTATGTGTGGTGGTGGTGGGTCTGTATGTGTGGTGGTGGAGGTCTGTATGTGTGGTGGTGGAGGTCTGTATGTGTGGTGG